>NW_020174923.1:17487740-17488911 GCF_003031525.2 Neophocaena asiaeorientalis asiaeorientalis
TTTTTTTTTTTTTTTTTGCCGTACTCGGGCCTCTCACTGCTGTGGCCTCTCCCGTTGCGGAGCACAGGCTCCGGATGCGCAGACTCAGCAGCCATGGCTCACGGGCCCAGCCGCTCTGCGGCATGTGGGATCTTCCCGGACCGGGGCACGAACCCGCGTCCCCTGCATCGGCAGGCAGACTCTCAAACACTGCGCCACCAGGGAAGCCCAATAAATACTTCTTGAATAAGCAAATGGATAGCACTAACTTCCAAAACCAATCACAGTCATATCCATTACAAGGTTCCTGAGACAGTGACTCCCAGTGCAGCCCCAGCACCCCTGTTATCATCACGTTGTTGTCGCCTGGGTCAAGGCCATGAGTCAGAGGACAGAGGCAGGGAATGTGTCAAGACTTAGAGAGGAGACTGAGCAAGGATCCTGGACCGGTTGGGGGCAGAAGGAGGCAAGGCTGTGGTTGAAGAGAGTGTGAGGTCCAGGAGGAGATCCAGGTGAGATGGAGGCCAGGGGTCTCAGAGGCTCAACCAGAGCTGGATTTGGAAGACAGAGGAAGAGGGAGGGGACCCAGGCTTAGGGTGGCGGATGGGGAGGGGAGGAAAGAGCTAGTTCTGGGAGGACCAAGGGGCAGGCCAGGGAGTTAGCCAAAGTAAGATGCAGGGGAGGGAGCTACGGAGCCTGGCAGGAAGAGCACAGGATCTGGAAGGAGTGACGGGTGTGTGTGTTTCTGCACAGTGATTAGAGGCCTGGAGAAAGGGAGTGAAAGCCTCGAATGGGATCCCAGGAGCCAAGAACAGGTCCTTTCCTCAAGAAATGTTCTGGGCGGACCCCTCTCCCCTGACTCGGGTTACACACTGGTGTTTCCTATTTCAGGCCCTAAGCCCTAGCCCGATCGCCTGGCCTCCACCCCCTCCTCCCTCCCTCTTGCCTCCACCTTCCCCAGGGAGGGACAAACACACTTGATATATGAAGTGTTTCCACCTCTATGCTTGGGAATCCCACAAAGGCTTCAGTGTGTGGTGGCCCCTCCTCCCCTCCCCCACAGTCCCTCCCCTTCATCCTTCTGTCTGGGAGTCTGGGAATGCCTCCTTTTCCCTGGAGGTGTCAGAGAGAAGGTGGACAAGCTGTGGGTTGGGAGGTTCCCTGTCCTCTCCAGCCATGTCCCTTCCATGGC
>NW_020174923.1:17489000-17517229 GCF_003031525.2 Neophocaena asiaeorientalis asiaeorientalis
TTCTGGAGGCCAGAGGGGGGGTGGGTGGGCTTTGCTTCTAATTTGCCTCTTTGCTTACCCTGCCCACCGCACTCCTTGCTGCCAAAGCCCCCTCCCACAGGTCCGGGGAGTGTTTTCTCCATACAGGAACCCAAAGGAGAAAGAAAACTGAGTTTTCAAACGCACCCTATGTGCCAGGCATTGTGCTAGGCCATTTTACAAAAGTCATCTCAATTCCTTCCTGGAAAGCTTTTGAAATAGGTATCTTTACAGCCGAAGACAAGGTGAGGCAAGCAAAGTTGGACGTAGTATGGCACAGGGTTCAAGACCATGGACTTAGGCAGCAGACAGACCTGGGACCAAATCCCAGCTCTCGGCTTCATGAGCTCTCTGACTGGGGCAAGATTTTTATCCCCCAAAGCTTCAGTTTCCCCATCCCTAAAGGAAGGGTATAAGGCTCTTCACAGGCTTGTTGGAAGTATTAAGTAAGATATGGTTCATGAAATACGTGGGAAGAGGTATGTAGTAGATGCTGAGATTATTATTTTTGGACAGTCCCATAACTGGTAGGGGGCAGAGCAATCCCCGAGCTTTCCACTCCCCGACAAGGGTCTTCTCAAGAGGGCCGGAGCCCTTGGCCCAGTGGAGTGGGCTAGGGGGGGCAATGAGGCTAGGCGGAGTCAGCAAGCCAGTGTGTGTGTGTGTGTGTGTGTGTGTGTGTGTGTGTGTGTGTGTGTGCGTGTGCGCGCGGGCACGTGTGCGTGTGTCGGAGAGAACTCCCTTCCAATTCCCAGGGACCCTCTGTGGAAGTACAGATGGCGCGAGGACTCTAAAAGAGCCTGAAGTCAGGGAGCCCTGAGGACACAGACATCCCACTTCCCACCCACATGCAGGGGGAGGACCCACTGCAACGCCATGGGTGGTCTCCTGGACCAGCTCCTCCTTTGATTCAGGGAGAAGCTGCAGCTGGCCCAGGGCCACACCAGCCCCTCACACCACCAGCCACGCCACGTCTTCATCACTCTGACGCTTCCTGCCCCAGTAGTACAGCAAAGAGTGGAAATGGGCACACTCAGGGTGTCTGGAGTAACGTCTTAGGTGTGAACAAGCGAGATGATGTGCTGAGCATACAAACACAGGTCCCAGGCACGCATGCGGGGGATACGATTTGGGTGTATGTGCATTACATCTTATACGCGAGGGGGTGCCTGTGTGCATACACATTTGTGGTCACACAACTTCCAGACTTACCCTGGGGTCCCTGGGTGTATGTGGGTGCCATATGCCAGGATATGCGCATGTGTCCACGTGTGTGACTGCATGTCAGACAAACTCCCTGGAGCTGGGGCTCTGCAGGAAGGGTCAGATGGCAGTCTGAGACACTTTTCATGTGTCAGGAAAACCAGGCTCCCCTTTCAGGAAGCCTTCCCAAGGAAAATAAACTAGCCCAGCTCCTGGGGCAAAGGGGGAGGGAGCAGGGCATGGGGAAAGAGAGAAGGTGGCTGAGCATGGTGGAGGAGGTCACGGAGCAAGGTAGTCAAATGACACCCCTTTGACCCCACCCGATGACCCCATCCTGATCTCTGGAAATTCTCTTCCTTTCACTTTGTCCTAAGAGGGCTTTGTCCTCTTGCTTCTCTTCAGATCTTTTTTCTCCTTTCCATCACTCTTCTCTCCCTTCTCTGCCCTTCTCCCTCCAACTTCCTCTCTTCCTCCCCACTCCTGCTACTCTGGCTGCCTGCCAATCACCTCTGCTTCTCTCTCACCTCCACTGCAGAAGCCAAAGCCATGGTCCACCTATGAGAACAGGTGGTCAGAAAATCCCGATAAGCAGCAGTACAGGTGTACCAGTTGTTATTAAGAAGCCCCTGACTGGTGCCTCCAGCAATGCAGGGGATTTTTCTCTGTTGATAATTGACTCCATCACTTATCAGATGTTCATTAAACACCTGGTTTGTGCCAGGCACTATGGTTGGCTCTAGAACTACAACAAATGAGCTCTTCCTCATGGAAATTTCAGACCGATAGGGGAGTCAGAAATTAATCAAAGCCACGTACACAATATAAAATTAAAACAATGTTGAGGGAGTTCCCTGGCGGGCCAGTGGTTAGGACACTGCTGTTTCACTGCCAAGGGCCCGGGGTTCAACCCTTGGTAGGGGAACTAGGATTCCATAAGCTGTGTGGCGCAGCCGAAAGAAACAAACAAAAAAACCGTTGAGGGCTTCAGAGAGAGGAATACATAGTACATATAAGTATTGTGAGAGCCTCTAATGGGGGAATTAACATGGTCAGGGGATGAGAAAGATTCACTAAGGAAGTGATTAGTCTAGGTTGGAGGGAAAAGTAAGAGTTAAGCAGGCCAAGGAGGGGAGGGAGCGGGTGTGGAGTGAGACAGATTATTGGATTGTTGTAGGCAGAGGGAACAGCATGTGATAAGGCCCTGAGGCCAGAGGGAGTGAGGTCCATTTGTGTAACTGAAGAAAGGCTTGTGTGGTGAGGAGAGAGAGGGAACTTAGACGGGGCTGCAGCAAGCTGGGCATGCTCTCCTGGGCTGTGTTAAGGATCATTTGTTTAGACAAAATGCCACTATGCTTTGTAAGTATGATATATTTTATAATTGTTTAAGAAAGCACACATTCATTAAGACTTTTAAATGATTTTGTGTTTTTTCACCACAACAACATCCACACATATTTGAAGAACAATAGTACACAGATCTGGGGGCTTCCCTGGTGGTGCAGTGGTTAAGAATCTGCCTGCCAACGCAGGGGACACGGGTTCGATCCCTGGCCTGGGAAGATCCCACATGCCGCAGAGCAAACGCCCGTGCGCCACAACTACCAAGCCTGCGCTCTAGAGCCCGCGAGCCACAACTACTGAGCCGGAGTGCCACAGCTACTGAAGCCCGCACGCCTAGAGCCTGTGCTCCGCAGCAAGAGAAGCCACCGCAATGAGAAGCAGGCGTGCAGCAACGAAGACCCAATGCAGCCATAAATAAATAAATTTATTTTTAAAAAATAGTACACAGATCTGGGAGACAGTGGGAAATCTGCAATCTACAGATTCTGTTGGGTCTGCTTATGAATTCCCAGGGCACCCACAGGTTGAAGGTCACTGTGCTGGGGAAGAGAGGAAAGGAAGGGGTAGAGAATCACCTCAGTGTGTTGCCAGCGTCTGGGTCAGACAGAAAAAGCCAAGCTGAGCTGAGCTCCACACACTCTCCTCCCGCAGCGTCTGACCCTGGCCCTCCGCCACCCCAGCCATGTGCTTAGCCCCTAACAGCTGGAGTGGCTTGTGCTGGGGGCGGGGCTGGGAGAAGGATGAGACAGCTGAGCAGGGAGGGAGAAAGAAGGAGTAGAGCGCTGCTCAAAGCAGGGCCTGCGGACCAGGAGCATCAGCTTCGCCTGGAAGCTGCTGGGAATTCAAATTCTCGGCCCCACCCTTGACCTACTGAAGCAAAACCTTGAAGCGAGGTGGCCTCTGCGGCATTGTTTTAACAACCCCAGCAGGTGACACTTAGGCACTGCTGAAGTCTAAAAGCCAGCAGTATAGAGGGGTGCGAAGTGCTCTAGGCTGAATCTGTGAAAATAGGAGTCGAATCCTCATCCGTCCATCGGGTCAGCCATCCAGCCATCCCGTCTTGCTGGATACTCTGTTCACGGAAGCCTTTCTGAGGGAAAGGCACAGAGATGGAAATAATGTGGCTCCCTCAGGCCCAGCGCGCTCCCCCCAACACCGTAGCCTCTCCCCTGCCTCTGTCTGGCCTCTTGTTCTGGGACCCCCCATCCTAGCCCATGTGTGTGGGGTGGGAGAGGGGAAATGTCTCAGGAGGGGTGGCAGGCGAGGCTTCCTGGCAGATCCAGTTGTCCTTTCCAATCCACACCTCACACGCCCCCCCCATCCCCAGCTCACCCAGCAGCTGCAGGAAGCGCCCAGCCTGGCCCAGCTCTAACCCCAACGTCCCCGAGCTCCGGGGAAGTGGAGTTCAACCTGTTCTTCCCTGATGACCCTCCCAGACCTACCACAGCCTGGACCCATGACATCTCCCAAACCCTCCTCTCCTTCCCCGCAAACCTCCCCTCTTGAGGGGATTGGGAAAAACTGTCACAAGCCATGTCCTCACCCCAGTGCCCCCAGCCTGAGCCCCAGCCCCAGCTGTCAGCTCCTCAGGCCACAGCCCACCCCCACTGAACGCCACCCCACACTGTGGGTGGGATCTCATCTCCACACAGGCCAAGCAGCTGGCTGGACCACCTGCCTCAGGAGAGACCAAATGGAAGGCGGAGAGGAAGGGCAGGGGTGGGGTTGCTCTGAGGGAAAGGAAACAGGGGTGAGAGGGCTGAGGTCAGGAAGTCTAGGCTGTTAGAGCTGGAAGGGATCTCAGGGATCAACCAGTTCAGTGTGGACATTTTACACCCCTCCCCCAGAAGGGGGAGGGAGTCAGGGTACCTGTACGTCGGAAAGCGCCGTCCCCCAACCGACCCTAGTCCACTTCATCATACAGGGTCTTCCTTGAGTGAACTGCGTATTTCTTCTCCCCTATCACTCATTCTACTACTCCTGCCTGCCCACGATTGATATCAAGTTCGTTAGGTCATCTCGTATTCACTCCATGTTTATAACTTTTTGTAGCTTAGGAGTGTGTGTGTGTGTGTGTGTGTGTGTACTGCCTCCACCATCAGACTGAGGGTTTCCCAAGGACAGAGCCTACGTCTCTGCCATCAGTCTAGGCATTCCTAGAGGACAAACAATGCTTCCCTTCCATCAGGAAGGGGCCCTGAGGGCAGGGGCCGTCTCCCCTATTAGAATGGGGTTTCCTCAAAGCAGACACTGAGCCTCCAGAATTCTGTGGGCCTCCTTCTCACCTCCATGATTCTCTTTAACACACACAGCCTGGTGTTAGTCCCTTAGCCATGTGGTCTGGGACCGAAGAGCAGAGAGGCCCTTGGATAAGAAGCACTCCGTTCACAGACCATCCCTGCCTGAAATGGCTGGTGGCATCTGGAGCCATTGGGGCCACCGCTTCGGGACCCGGGAATTCTCAGACAGTTGCTCTCACTCCTTGCCCATCCCCAGATTCCAAATTTTTGTCACACGAATTCCCAGCTCTGGTGTCCTGTGGCTCCTGTCCCACCAGCCCTCCCGGGAAATTCTCTACACTTTGAAGGGAGCTCACCCTACCTAAGCTGCCGACCCTGTACACTGAGGGAGTCCGGTGGGGAATGAGGGGGAGAGGAGAGGTCTTCCTTTCTCCCCTTGGCCAAGGCCTCGGGATGGCTGAGGCAGATGACCCCTCCCCATATCTCCCCAGGCCCCTGCCCCTCAGTGACCTTCCCTCTCTCGTTTGCCCCAGACCCTCCCCACCATCTCCCATGACTGGTGAGTTGCAACTATAGTTCAGCAAAGACATCAAAGCTAACCCTCTCTAAGGAATCGGTCATAGAGCCTTCCTGCCAGCTCCCTAAAGAGGGTGCTGGGATTTTTGTCACAGCTCCCAACCTACCAAAGCTCTAGCAGCGTTCATTCTGGAACCTTTCTGGAATTATCACCCTGTGCATCTAACAGCCCCAGCCTCAGGCCAGCGATGTGGCGCGGCCTCAGTGAGAGCAGTCAATACGGGGGAGCTCAGTTCCGTCCCAGAGGGTCCGGCCAGAGCCTCTTCCCACACCGTGCTGGGCCTTACAGCAGCACACGGGGCACCTTCACTGATGTCATCCTGAGAACGAGTAGGTGACAGGCTGGCTAGTACTGCTTCCTCCTCCACTGTCTGTGGCAGAGTTAAAGCACTGCCCACATTCTCACTGTGCGTGTGGGCGCGCATGCGTATGTGCGTGCGCGTGTGCGTGTGTGTGTGTGACTAACCCCACCCCAGCCCATGCTATTAAGGGTGAGTTCTTAACGGTCAGGGTCCTTATTCACTTTTGTGACCTTGGTAACCAGCAGAGTGTACGACATATGGTAGCCATCAGGTCTGTGGGATGGATGGATAGACGGATGGATGGATACACAGACAGGCAAAGGCATACAATCTATATATAACCCTACAAGGTGCATAAGACAGACCCTATCCCAGCTTGTGGATAAAGAGACGTAGAAACTGTATCCAAGGCCCCACAGCTAGTCAGTGGAGATGGAACACCACGCCAGGCCTTTTTGGGTACCATATCCTATAGCAGTGCTAGCTTGGAACCAAAACCAGGCCCCCAGACTCCCTATACACAGGATCGCCGTGCGTGGTTGAGCAGGTCACACACCGCACGGTTCCAGAGGTGCTCCTTGGTAAATGGCACCCCCTGGAGTTGTGGCAGGATGTGACTCACGTGGCTGCCTCCACGCTCACGCCTCAGCGCCCTCTGTGCACACATTCAAGAACTTGGGGCATCAGGGATTCATCCCCTCCTTCTCTTCCTCTCTCACTAGCTAGGGTGCCAGCCAGCAGGAGTTCCTGCCCCCGCTGGTGAGGACCCCTGAGGAGTACACAGCAGCCCCTCCCAGGACCACTGTGTGCTTCTCAGCTCCCCAGGTAGGAGCACTTCTGTCAAGCCTCACCATGGCCCCCAAGGCCCCCTACATGTGCCCACACCCCATCCATACACACAAGGAGGTGCAGGGCCCCAGATCTCCAAGCTCCTGTCTGAGACTCAACCAAGCAGGGGACTGGGGGCTGGCCTCCTCCCCGCAACCCTGCCTGGAGCAGAGTCCCGACCCCCTCCACTCGTGTGCAGGGCCCTGGCCCCTCCCGGGGAACAAGGCTGGGATTAATAAGCGGCCCGGCTCCCTCCCCTAATGGGCTCCAGCTGCACAAACATTCCCAGAATTCAGAGCCGGCTCTGTCTGGGGTGGCCCAGGCCTCAGCCCCAGCATTCCTGGCCCCCTCCCCCACAAGCCTGGGACAGCTGCTCCGGAACTCCAGCAACTGGCTGGGGATCGAATCCCAACTCGGCTTTTCCAGAGGTGGGGGGCATTGGAACGGCTGGGGCCGGGGCTGGGCTGGGCTGGGCTGGGGAGGAGAGGAGATGGGAAGAGGTGAACAAACTCTGAAGGGACACCTCAGGAGTTCCTGCCCTACCTGTCCTCCCTCTCCCGCTCTGCTGCCCACCCTCCCCCACCCTCCCCCGCCAACACGGCTCCCACTCTGAGCCCTAGGTTCCAGGGGCCCAGCTCTGTCCTACCTAATTTGTCTCACCCGGCAGTGCCCTTGGCTGGCAGTGCCCAGGGGGAGGTGACAGGGCAAGGCTGAGAGGAAAGGTAAACATCTCCCCTTGTGTTTTAAGAGATCCAGCTGTGTCCTGGCAGGAGCTTCATTCACAGATTCTTATCAAGAAGCGGGAGGGGGTGGCAAAGGGAGCAGGAAGAAGAAGGAAAGTGAGTCCTCACCATCTCATTATCCACTCAGGGAGGGACATTCAGGGACCCAGTGGCAGGAGTCCTGGGTGGACAAAGCCGTGCCTGTATTGATGACCGCTCTGCACCTGTCTTCTCATTCCCACCTCTGGATCCGGGGCCAGGACCCATGGTTCAGCTGTCCTTGTTCAGGGGCCACCAGTTGGGCCAGCTGGAGGGACATCAGGGGCTGAGGCCAGGCGAGGAGTCCTGTGACTTGTGTTTGTGCCAGGGTCCATGGGCATGGGGTGGGGGGGGACTGTGGAGAGCACAGGTGACTCCAGTAGAGGCGTGTGTATGATTCTCTGGGCGTGCATGTGTCTCTGTGCCCAAGCTCGAGCAGCTGTGTTAAATGGCACTATTGATGGTGTTTGCGGGTGGACGAGTGTGTGCACACATGCACACATCCACCTCTTAGTGTGCAGAAGTGGGGTTCGTAAGTTCCACACTGGTTAGGAAAGGCTGCCTGCTGGCCTTCCCTCCCCCATGGGAAGTACCCCTCTCCTGGGCCATGGGACAGAGAGAAGCAGAGAAGAAAGAGTGGTAAAGAGACAAGGGAACTCAGAGAGAGCAGAGCCCCACTAGAGGCTGGAGGCCGCCAAGGGAACCAACTGGGTCCTGGCCTCAGCTCTGCCATGAGCCAGCTGGGGACTTCGGACTGGTGACTTCCCTGACCTGGGCCTTGGTTTCCTTATCTTGAATATGAGAAGGTTGCACTAGTCTTACCTGAGTCCCCGCTTAGATTCCACTGTGACTAGAGCTGGATTTGAGGACACAAAGAAGATGCTCCGTCCCTTCAGAGCTGTGGAGAAATGGGATCTGGGCAGGCCACAAAGAGCAGTCAACAGGGACTGCCTGGAAGGTCCCCTGGAGGGGCAATTCGGAGAAAGTGGGGTGGTCCCTGCCCCGGGGAACCACTAGACAGGGAGGCAGATAATGGCAGACTGTCTCCTAGCTGGCTGAGTTCTTGGTGGCAGTCCTGTGTTAGGGGAGAAGAGGGTCCTGAGACAGAGAGCCTGGGGTCAGTCATGTACACACAGCAAACACACATGCTCTCCTCCTCGGGCCCCTGCTGAGGAATGCAGACAGACCTCTCAGGTCTTTGTCCCCATCAATCACCTGCCCACGTCACATCACCTGCTTCCTCGTGGCCCCTGCTATTTCTCCTCGGGGCCACAGAGGGGACAGCTCTCTGACTGTGTCTGAGCCCTTTAACTCATCCTTACTACGCATCTCCTACCCCATTCTCCACCCCCAGCTATGGGACCAGCTCCTGAGTTGGAGCGAGAGGGAGAGGTGAGACCTTCTCCTCGTATAAACAGAGAAACTGAAGGGTTTGGGTTGGGGACAGAAACTCAGGAATTGGACCGCGTTTAGGACGGTCTCCAAGGGAACCTCGTTAGTCATTCATCTAGCATTTAGCAAACAGCTACTTTGTATTCAGTCCTGCATTCGAAAATGAGGAATACAAAGAAATAACATTTCCTCCAGGGGTATGATGTCAGAAAAAAAAATTCCTTCCCCAAAACCAAAGGTGGAGTTGGAACCAACCCTAGGCTGACTTAAGGAAACAGTAATCAACCTGCGATGGATGTCAGAGTTGTTGATGTGAGCACTGGAGAAACAACAGACCAGGACACCTGAACCTCCTAGACCAAGGCTCCAGATTATAAAGCTGCAGGTGGGGGCTTCCCTGGTGGTGCAGTGGTTGAGAGTCCGCCTGCCGACGCAGGGGACACGGGTTCACGCCCCGGTCTGGGAAGATCCCACATGCCGCGTGCGTCCGGAGCCTGTGCTCCGCAGCGGGAGAGGCCACAACAGTTAGAGGCCCGCGTACAGCAAAAAAAAAAAAAAAAAGCTGCAGGTGTTCGGCAGAGATAGTGGGGATTTTAAAAATGAAAAGAAGAAAACAGCTGACCATGGTTATGGAACTCTAAGGTAGAGACGGGCACCCCTTCCTACCTCTTTCAGCTGTCTACTGAATAACAACCCACCCCAAACTGAGTGACTTAAAACAAGAGCAATCTTTTATTTGCCCACAATGCTGCAGTTCAGGCGGGATTTGGTATGTACAGCTCACCACAGCTCCATGGCTGAAGCCTGGGCTGGTGTGTCTGGAAGAGATGGGGGCTGGCTGGACCTCTCTCTTTCTCTTCATCGTCTCTCATCCTCCAGAGGGTATCTCTCTCCCTCTCTTTCTATGTAGCCTCTCTTTCTCCCGCAGGGTATTTGGACTTCTTGACATGGTGACTGGGCAAAAGAGGAAGCTGTGCCAAGCATTTTAAGACTTAGACCTGAACTGTCAGGGCATCAATTCTGCTGCATCCCGTTGGTCAAAGAAAGTCCCAAGGTCACTTGGATTCAAGGAGAGAGAAAAATAGATGAAAGCACGGGGAAGGCATTGCTGGTGGCCATTTTTGCAGACCATTCACCACATTTCCCCTAACTGTGCCCCCTCTCGTTCCCCCTTGGTTCACTGAAGGGAACTTTCCTCCTTCCTGGTGTGTCATCCTTAATCCCTTCCTCTCTCATACGCCATGTCTAATCCCTTCCTCTCTCATACGCCATGTCATACGCCATGTCTAATCAATGCTTACGTTCCATTGTTTCCGCTTCCTCAGCGTCTCTCTAATCATTCCCGTGGTTGCTACCATCCTCTCTTACCTGGAATGCTCAATACCTTCCTAAAAATTCTCTTGTTTCCTTACTGTATTGCTTTGCACGCTGCAGCCAAAGCGATCATTCTAAAAGCCACACCTATGGGGAGTCAGGAACAGGAGAGCCAGGGAGAACTGTGCTTCATTACATGCACTTTTGGCATTTCCTCTAAGATCAGGAACAAGACAAGGGCCTACTTTTGCCACTTTTATTCAACATAGTATTGGAAGTCCTCGCCACAACAATCTGACAGGAAAAAGAAATAAGGAATCCAAACTGGAAAGGAAGAAGTATAACTGTCACTGTTTGCAGATGGCATGGTACTATACATAGAAAATCCTGAAGATGCCACCAAAAAACTACTAGAGCTCATCAATGAATTGGGTAAAGTGGCAGGATACAAAATTAATATACAGGGGAGTTCCTTGGTGGCCTACTCGTTAGGATTCCAGGCTTTCAGTGCCGTGGCTTGGCTTCAATCCCTGGTTGGGGAACTGAGATCCTGCGAGCTGCGTGGCATGCCCCGCCCCAAAACAAAAACAAAAACTAGGGCTTCCCAGGGGCCCCAAAACAAAAACAAAAACTAGGGCTTCCCTGGTGGCGCAGTGGTTGGGAGTCCGCCTGCCGATGCAGGGGACACGGGTTCGTGCCCCGGTCCGGGAGGATCCCACATGCCGCGGAGCGGCTGGGCCCGTGAGCCATGGCCGCTGAGCCTGCGCGTCCGGAGCCTGTGCTCTGCAACGGGAGAGGCCATGGCAGTGAGAGGCCCGCATACCGCAAAAAAAAAAAAACCTAAATTAATATAATAAGGTATGCATTTCTATACATTATGTGCCCTTTTGTACCATGTGTGTACCTACCCCAAAACTAAAATGCCTTTTAAAAAATGATTCACAATCAAATTTAATAATAGATAAAATAAACCAAGCCTTCATTTGCTCTTCTAATGAAAGCGCCTCAGTGATGGCCCAGTGCTCCCAGATAAAGTTTGGACTCCTTAACAGAGCCTACAAAGCCTTTCGTGATCTGCCCCGCCTGGCCTGCAGCCACTTCGCACTCTGTGCTCCAGCCAAGCAGAACTAGTACTTTGAACTTCCTGTAGTTCCTTGAAAGCACTATTCTTCTCTTGCCTTGTAGCTTTTACACAGGTGACTGCTCACAACACAATACTCTAATCATCCTTCAAGCCTCAGCTTAGATGTTTCCTCCGGGAAGTCTTCTGGGCTCCGTAAAGCTGGGGTTTGATGCCTCTTCTATGAATTCCCATAGCACCCTGGACTTGGCAAGCACGGTGCTCATGACCTGGTGCTTCACCTCGTCCCGCCCAGTAGGGCACACACTTCCAACAGGGCAAGAACCAAGCCTGCCCTGCTCACCGCTGTTTCCTGAACGCCCGTGCCAAGGTATATACTAACCACACACCGGTGGAAGAAAGAAAGGGAGGAAGGTAGAAAGAAAAGAATGAAAGGGTTTCCCTGGTGGCGCAGTGGTTGAGAGTCCGCCTGCCGATGCAGGGGACACGGGTTCGTGCCCCGATCCGGGAAGATCCCACGTGCCGCGGAGCGGCTGGGCCCGCGAGCCATGGCCGCTGAGCCTGCGCCTCCGGAGCCTGTGCTCCGCAACGGGAGAGGCCACAACAGTGAGAGGCCCGCGCACCGCAAAAAACAAAAAGTAAATGTGTTCAAAACTGAGTTCCTCACCTCCACGTGGCAGAGATGATCGTGCTCACCGAGTATCCCACGTGCTCTCCTGTACTTCCCAACCCTCTGTGGTTAGGAGAGGCCACAAGGCTTGTTCTGGCCAATGAAATGTGAGTGGAAGTGGATGTGCGTCACTGTTGGGCTGGAGTAGTAAAAAACCCATACACAGTTCTCTAGTATCTCTCTCTTCTCTTGCCGTGTAATTGAAGAGGTGTCTGAAGAAGCCACGTGTTCCAGGTGACGTAGCTACAAGATGGGGGAGCCCCTGTCAGCTTCGATCTCTGAATGATCACATGGAGTAGAGACCCCTGTTGACCACATGGGATCTGTAATATGAGGCCGGAAACAAGAGACCTTTGTTTTGTTAAGCCAGTGAGATTTTGAGGTTATTTGTTACTGCGGCATAATCTACATGATCCTGGCTAAGAGATTCTCCACTGCCCCATTGTAATCTTTATTCCTTCTCTTGGTAAGTGGTTTATCATCCACCCAGTCATCCCAGCTAGAAACCACCTTAAGCTCCTTCCTCCTTTCTCCTTCGCCTTCCTCTTGATTTCACAGACAATGCTTCATCTACGCCTCATCACCCTTCCCTTGGATTAGAATCAGCATCTTACCTGACCTCTCTGACTTCAGCCTCCTCTCTCCAGCCACCCTCCATACCCTTCAGAGTTCTCTTTCTAAGACACAAATCTGACCACAACATGCCTTGGTTTAAAGACTTCCACCTGTTCTTCTTTTTTTTTTTTCAGGATAAAAGCCAAAAACCTGAGGCTGGTACCAAGGACCTTGACTGCCTGGTCAACCTCCCTTGCCAGACTTCCCTGTCACCTAGTGGTCTAATATCCAGCCACATGGGATGACCTGTGAGTCCCCAGACATACTGGGCTTTCTTGGTCTCTCAGTATATGTGCTTATAGCTCTTGCTTTCTGGAATGCTCTTCCTCCCATTGCCTGTCTGGCAAACTCCTACTCATTCTTCAAAACACCAACCAAATGTTCCTACAAAGCTTTATTCATATCTCCAGGCAGAATTATTTTCTTCTTCTTTTGTATTGCCCTGGTAACTTGAACCTTCCTCTATTAGCATTTTTTACTAAAATTTTAATAATTCATTTAAAGTTTGCCTCCCCCACTAGACTGGAAGTTCCTCAGGGACAGAAATGGTATCATTCATCTTTGTGTCCCTAGAGGTAAAGCAAGTAAAGCATGTTGAAAGAATGAGTGAAGGAATGGATAGATGGACTGAGGAGAGAATTCTCTTATATCTATTTCTTACTTAGCATATACATCACTTGTACCCCCGAGTTTCTTCAATATGAAGTGTAATAGTTGTCTATTGCTATGTAAATAATTATCCCCAAACGTAGTTGTTTTTTTCCTTTTACTGGCCTCACCATGCGGCTGGTGGGATTTTAGTTCCCTAACCAGGGATTGAACCCTGGCCCCCACAGTGAAATCACCGAGTCCTAACCACTGTACCGCCAGGGAATCCCCCAAACTTAGTAGTTCTAAACAGCACACACTTATTATCTTGCAGCTTCTGTGGGTCACGAAGTTGGGCACAGCTTAGGTGGGTGTTTTTGGCCCAGCATATCTCATGAGGTTGCAGTCCAGCTGCTGGCTGGGGTTGTGGTCTCATTCAAAGTCTTGATTAGGGCAGGGCTGGGGGAAGGGAATCTGCTTCCAAGCTCATTCACATGCCTCAGTCCCTCTCAGGAAAGAGATTACACAAGGACATGAACCCCAGGAAGCAGGGATCAGTGGGGGCCAACTTAGAAGCTGACAACCACATGTAGTCATAGAGTTTTTCCACTTTAAATGACACGAGGAAAGAATGGGAAAGAAGAGAAGGACAAGAGAAATTCCTAGTGCAGGACCTTGAGCCAGATTAATACCTTTGAAAGCAAAAATCCTGATCACTGAGATGGTATCAACAGAAATTTTACCTAGCTCTGATGAAAATGTGTGTGTGTGTGTGTGTGTGTGCACGTACACGTGCGTACCCAGAAGTCCTGAGAAGGAGCTAGTCATTTTTGCACATCTACAGTGAATGGCAGAGATTGAAACCAAGATTTTTGGTAAGGTGACCCTGGGATAGGAGGCAATTGCTGTGGTCCAGAAGAAAGGGGGTTTTGAGATAGAAGAATGTTCCATTCTGTTTTTTTTCCATAGACCGAGTCATCAAACTTGGGATCTGGTCCTGACCTGGCACAAAGAGACTGTGGGATCCTAGGGTTCTTCTTTTAATTCTCCTGGTTCTCCATCTCTTAAGTAGATAAACTGTGACATGTCCGTAGAATGGAATATTATTGGGCAATAAAAATAAATGAAGTACCGATACATGAAACAACATGGATGAATCTTGAAAGATACTATGTGAAAGGAGCCAGACACAAAAGGCCTCATGTTGTATGATTCATTCATATGAAATGTCCAGAAGAGGCTCGCTCTAGAGGCAGAAAGTATGTCAGTGGGCTCGAGGAGGAGAGAGTGGAATTGGGGAGTGACTGCTAATAGATCCAGGGTTTCTTTTTGGGGAGTGATGAACATGTTCCAGAACTAGATAGTGCTGATGGTTGTATAGCTCTATGAAGATACTAAAATCATTGAATTATATACATTACAAGGGTGAATTTAATGGTATTCCATTCTTTATCTGTAAAATAAAGGAGTTCGGTCATGTGATCTTTCAGATCTTTTGTTTGTTTGTTTGTTTTTGTTTTTGCGGTACGCGGGCCTCTCACTGCTGTGGCCTCTCCCGCTGCGGAGCACAGGCTCCAGACGCGCAGGCTCAGCGGCCATGGCTCACGGGCCCAGCCGCTCCGCGGCATGTGGGATCTTCCCGGACCGGGGCACGAACCCGTGTCCCCTGCATCGGCAGGCGGACTCTCAACCACTGCGCCACCAGGGAAGTCCTCAGATCCTTTTAATCTCTACTATTCTACAGTCTAAGGTAAGGGTTCAGAGCATGGGCTCTGGTTTCAGACTAACTGGGTTCAATTCTAAGGGATCCCACGTACAAGCTGTTCCCTTGAGTTTGGAATCCTCTTCTTAGGAAAGAAAGAGTTAATGCATGTCAAATACTTAGTGCCAGACACATAGTAAGTACTTAATAAACTTAATTATTATTATTTCCACTTGTTTCAGTTATCCATTGCATAACAAAGTACCCCAAAACTTAGTAGCTTACAACCACAACCATTTTAGTATATCTCACCCATTTTATGGGTTAGGAATGTGGGCAGGGCTTGGCTGGGTAATTCTTCTGTTCCACATGGCATCGCTGAGGACACGATGATATCCAGCTGGAGGACAGGCTGGCCTGGAGGATTCAAGGTGGTTGTACCCACATGTCTGGTGTGTCAGGGATGGCTGCAAAGTTGGGCTCAGCTAGAACTATTAACCAGAGCACCTACATCTGGCCTCTCTATCATGGCGGCCTCAGGTTAGTCTGACTTCTTGCATGGCAGCTCAGGCCACTCAAGAGGCAAGGGTTCTTTTGTGACCCAGACTTGCATGTTACAGAACATCACTTCCATCACACTCAACTGCTCAAAGGAGCCCAGATTCAAGATGAGGAAACATAGACTCCACCTCTCAAGAGGAGTGTCAAAGAACTTGAAGTTATGTATTAAAGTCACCTCACTTTTCAAGCCCCAAGTAAATTTCCCATATAAACCTTAGAGGGGCATCAATGGAACAGTCTATCGCTCTTTCTCTGACAAGGAACTGGAATGATATCTCCTGAGATTTCAAGGGAATGAATTCCTACCCCTCCCCAGAGGTGTGGCATGTGTACACTCACACATATACATGTACACACACACACACACACACAGGCACAGTCACACTGTCAGATCTGGTACATACATGTAGCCATGCCTGCCCCCCTCTCTAGATGAGACCCAAAGTCCTGCCCTAGAGTTCTTTCCTTAATTCACTGATCATTCTTGCTCCTACTTGTGTCAAAAGGGGGTATTGGCAGGGATGGAACCAGTCTCTGACTTGAGAGAGGCCATAGATCCCAAACCCACTAACATTTCACTTTAACATGTCTTGTTAAACATGTCGTGTATGTGTGTGTGTGTGTGTGTGTGTGTGAGAGAGAGAGAGAGAGAGAGAAAATGTTTCCTGATTTTGATTGGCTTACACAATGAAAGAAATGAGATCTGGTGTTAACACCAAGCAGGGGTGGCTCAGACATGTGCTACAGGCCCAAGCCACCATGAGATTTAAATTTTGCTGGGGATCAGCCCAAATCCTCACTTAGATGGGCCCTGCCATTCTCCTCCACACTCAGCCTATGCCCCAGGCCCACTGTCCTCGCTGTTTCCTGATCAGGCCATGTTCTCCCATGGCTTTGCTCACGTTGTTCCCTCTGCATAGAGGACCCTTGTCTTCTTCCTGGCAACCCTAGTGTCTGCCTTTTGTGTCACATTCCATTGCAATTACCTGCTTACATGTCCACTTTCCTCAAGAGCAGAGCCCAATGCTCTATTCACTGCTGCATCCTCAGTGCCTGACACAGAACAGTTCTCAACACCACGGGTTGAACCAACGATTGAATGAGCAGCTATTGCTCTCAGATTCAGCAACTATTTCTCCTCCACGTCTCTGTGCTGCCCATCCAACTCCAATCTAACTCCTCCGACCGCTATGAGAAGGGGCAAAGGTCTCAAAGGCTAGGGTGGAAAGTTCGGGCTGGATTCTTGTGGCCTCAGGGAGACTGTGCAGAGTCTCAGAAAACAGGAAAGGATGTGGTGCTGAGCTGTAGAGGTGTGGCCAGCAGACCCAGAGGCACTCACAGCCCTAATGGGAAAAGCCAGAGAATCCTGCAAGGTTTTTCCAGGGTGGGGGAAGATGTCTTAAAGTCTTTATACCTCAATTGAAGTAGTTTGTAAATGCATCTGGTTCTGCTGGGCTAAGTATTAGGGTCCGTTGGGAATATGTAGGCCTGGGCCTGAGCCAGCACCTTTCTAGAAGATGATTCTGGCTACTGAGGTGGGGGCAGGTGCAGTTGAGTAAAGCGGTCCCTTGGACCAGTGCTCCTCACACTTGAATGTGCAAACAAATCCCCTGGAAATCTTGTTAAAATGCAGCTTCTGATACAGTAGGTATGAGGTCAGGCCCAAGATTCTGTTTTTCTAACAAGCTCCCAGGTGCTGGCACTGCTGGGTGTGGGGGGGAGGCTGGGGAGGGCAGGGCAGAAAGCTGATGGGATCACACTTCAAGTAGCAAAGACCTAGAAAAGTGGCATTAAGATCCAGACACTGAGGGAGGGCTCAGAGCTCAGGCCTTAAAGTAAGAAGCTGCCATCAGCAATGTAAAAAAAAAGAATGTTCAGGAGATGAGGCACGAGACAGTATAGTAAAAAGCCAGCCCGACAAGCATCTGGCATGCTTGCCAACCTTTACATTCTCTGATTTGGTGACCATGGCAGACATCACTAGTAGATCCCAGCACTATCACCCACTGAACCAAGAGGATGCCTCAGAATCCTTCTCAACACAATCCTCCAGGTAGTCACTACCAATTAATAACAGTTGGCATGAGACGTGACCCCAATTACTATTTCTGGTACTGTGGTTAAGAGTCTGACTGCTGGGCTTCCCTGGTGACGCAGTGGTTAAGAATCCGCCTGCCAATGCAAGGGACATGTGTTCGAGCCCTGGTCTGGGAAGATCCCATATGGTGGAGAGCAACTAAGCTCGTGTGCCACAACTACTGAGCCTGCGCTCTAGAGCCCACGAGCCACAACTACTGAACCCACATGCCACAACTACTGAAGCCCGTGTGCCTAGAGCCTGTGCTCTGCAACAAGAGAAGCCACCGAGATGAGAAGCCCACGCACCGAAATGAAGACCCAACGCAGCCAAAAATAAAATAAATTAATTAATTTTTTAAAAAAAGAGTCTGACTGCATTTGCTCTGCTCTGACTAGCTAGGTGCCCTTGGAATAGCTGTTTCCATGAATCTCAGGTACTTTTTTTTCTTTCATTTTTTTTTCTGGCCACACCGCACGGCTTACAGGATCTTAGCTCTCCGACCAGGGATTGAACCCAGGCCCATGGCAGTGAAAGCGTCGAGTCCTAACCACTGGGCGATTCCCTCAGGTACTTTAATATGCTGTAATTTGAGGTAAAGATAACGCTCATTTCATAGTTCTTTTGAACATTAAATGCTATTATGAATGTATTGAGCTTAGCAGTGTCTAGCATATAGAAAGTGTTCAATAAATGATGGTTACCACATAGAGGGATGAATGGATTGGCTGCACAGTTAGAGGGGTTGTGAGTGGTGGGGATAGGGTTAGGGTTAGGGAGAGAGAAGAGCCAGAGAGATAAAGGTGGGGAAGAAAAGATGGACAAAATCTGTGCCAGGCTGGGGATGGCTGGAAGATTTCCAACTCTCTCTGGATGGAACTGGGCTCCCTACTGGCACTAAAGCTCTTTGATTGGAAGGGGTGAGTGGCACTTGTCATCTTCAGGTACGTGAGTTCAGAACTTCTTATCGAAGAAAACTAAAAGACTTTGAAATGGTCAAAAATATTACTGTATGTCCTTGAAGACCGTCTCTGAGTTTTATTATCTTCAGTTATTTTACAACTCAGACAACTGATAGTAATGGAAATGATTTTCGTCCATGTAAATTGTGTCTGGTGGAGATGCAATTGATTGTTGTCCGGTGGAAACTGCCCAGTTTTGCATTAAGCAAATTTATTTCTTGGTGGCCTAGATATGTTCTGTTCTTTGGATTCTACTTTGAATGTCTTAGCTTCACTAACTAATGAGTTAAATGAAAATTTTGATGTGTCCACTGTATATTTCTATGAGAGTAATTATTCTGCCTTGTAGAAAAAATAGTTTTTAAAACATTCTCATTAGCAGTGAAGGTTGAGCAGGAGGCTTCCAGGACCCTCTGTCCCATGTTCGCCAAACACCAAGATTACATATGTCAACTTTATCAGGGATTGTCCCCAATTGCATTGCTTGTTTTACACAATCCAAGTGGACCATGATCCCATATTTGAGCCTGGACACATTCTCAAACAGTCAAATTGTGAACTTGCTTAACAAAACCTATAACAACCAAACTCACAAGTACTACACCTAATACTCACCCATTCACTGATTCAAGAAACTAGATGGCAGGCTACGTATGGGCAGGGACTGAATTTGTGCATCTCTAGAACTCAGCAAGTGCCTGACTCGTGGTAAGCACTAAATCCACATCTATGGAGCCAACACATGAACGAATACGCTTAATTAGCATTTATTAAGCACGTACTAGGTGCCAGGCGCCTTTTAAACATTCTACTTCAATTAGTTTGTTTAATTCTCAAACCAGTCTTGCAAAGTAAGTATAATCACTATCCCCATTTACAGATAATACACAGAGAGGTTGATTAACTTGCCCAGGATCAACAGCTAGCAAGGAGCTGAGGCAGGAGTCAGGCCCAGGTAGTCTGGCTCCAGAACCTGTGATCTTGGGCACCTACTATGTGGCAGGCATATTACTAGGCTCAGGGATAAGGAGATAAAAGACCAAACACAGACTCTCCCTCAAGGAGGTCACAGTCAAGAAAGGAGATGAGTAACAGTAATGTGATATGCTGTGACAGGTGAGAACACAGTGTGGGGACAGGATTGGCCTGGGATATGGCTCTCTGAAGAAGGGCCACCTGACCTCAGGTAAGTTCTGAGATGCTAGGAGTTCATATCCAGGTGAGGGGAAGGGAAGGGCATTTGCACCACAGGAACAGTATGTGCAAAGTCACAGAGCATGGTTGGTCTGAGAACACAAGGGTTCTGGAGGCTGGCACGTGAGAGTGTAGGGAAGAATGATGGGAAGTGGGACTGGGGATATAGGAGCCAGATCCACGTCATGGAAAGCTGTATGCGCTGAGCGAGGGCGGGAGTTGGGACATTCCTTGCTGGCTTCACAGTATTTTAAGCAGGGGAGTTAGAAGCTCAGACTCCATACTCTGCCTTCTCCCCACCCACAGGACACTAAACCCAGCACGCTTAATTCCCTACAAGCCATATCCCATGCCAGAGTTCCCTGGGAGGCCTAGACCTGGAAGGAGGTGCTGATTGATTCTGGGACACACCCAGTGCCACCTGGAGCAGTGGCTGGGCATCCTCTCTCCCTCGTGTCCAGGATTCCTGCTGTCACCCCCCAGTCTCCGACCACCACCACTGTGGCCACCTCAGGCACACTCCCTCCTGTCAGTCACATGCTGGGTGAGGCCAGAGATCAGAATGAAGCACCTTCCTTCCTACATTCCTTCCCTGCCCACCCTCTGACTCCACCATCCCCAGGAGCCGAAGAGACTGGCACACCCCAGGCCCCGGTCAGAGGAAGGAGAATGGGGAGACCAGAGCTTCCTGGGGGAGCCAAGGCTCTGGGCTGTACCCTCCCCTCCCACCAGGCTGAGGCTGGTGATTGGCCGGGTTAATTACATCCAAACCATTCCCGACTGGCACAAGCCCACCCACCCACAGAGCCTGCCCAGGGTCAGGAGGCTAGGGTGCCAGCTACACTGGGAGGGGTCCCGACCCCTGCAAGGGCCAAATGGAGGGTGGTGGTCCTCCCCTCCCCAGGACCGTCTCCTCTACCCTTCACCCCAGGTCTCCCTCTCATCACCTCCTGCCCTCAGCCTCCACACAAATCCCTTTCCCTCTCCGCTCTTCCCCCCACTGCAAGTTTGGAATGAAATCATGGGGCTCTGAGTTCTGCACGAGGCTCCGACATAAACACTCTGATTGGGGCTAATTATAAGGGCCAGGTTGGGAGGCCGGAACCTTCAGAAAGCTTGGCTTTCAAACAAAGGGCCCAGGGCTCAGCCCCCAGCCCAGGCCGGCTCCTCTCCAGACTGCATGAGGAATAAGGAGGGGTCCGGGGCTACAGGCAGTCCTCTGTAAACCCAACCAATGGTCTATGAGCTTGTTCCATGTCCCAGGTCCTATCTTGTCCTCTCTCGGCTGCTTTCACCTTGGCCCTTCCAGGCCTCAAATCCCAGGGCCTTCCCAGCTGGCTGGGAAGAGCCGCAAGCCTGCAGTGGAAGGAAAGGCAGCTGGGGAGGCGCTCTCAGGCTATGAGACTGGGGATGGGGCAGAGCAGGGGGAGGGAGAGGCGCAGAGGCAGGGAGAGGCACAGGGGAAGCCAGCTGTGACAGCCCTAGCCCTAATTAGCCAGCTTCAAAGCCGGCCAGCGAGAGAGCCCGCCTGCGTGTGTGCCCTGCTCACTCAGGCGGGTAAGACATTTCTGTCCTAATCAGAGGAGAGAAAGGGAGAAAAACACTGCCCACCACCACCCCAGGGATCCTCTAGATTGTGAGCTGGTACCCCGAGTCAGGGAGAAAAAGTAGGAGCACAGGAAATCATTCTGCTTTGTTAAAACTACCGGTAACAGTAAGTCCAAAAGTCCTCAAGAAATGTACATTCTTTGATCCAGTGATTCTATTTTTAGGAATTTATCCTGAGTAATTGGAAGAGTGCTACAATTTATTGGGCTTCTGCTATGTGTTGGTTCTATACATGCATCATCTGATCTAATCTTCACAACAACCTTGCAGACAGGTACTGTCACCTTTTACAGGTGAGGACTGAGGCTCGGAGGGTTAGATGTCCCCAAAGACTCACAGCTGCACCGTGTCATGCCCATGCCTGTAACTCCCCACACACGGTCTGTCTCTTTCTTCTTTTTTCCCTCGACTATGAAAGTATTAACATTCATTCCACTCTGCTGTATCTTGATACCTGCAAGAGAGACAGGATCTAGTGAATAACCTAGTCTGAGGGTGTTCCTGGTTTTGTAGATCCGATGGTTTTCCCTCCTGACCCTCCTTTCCACAGCAGAGGGAATTACAGGCTGGGGGATACTGGAGTCTGAGAAGGTAAAGGTTACCCCAGGGAGAAGGAGAGCTACCCAGTGATGAAGACTAGATAATGTCCAAACCAGGGACTGAAAAACCAGCTCGGGGATGGTGTGGGGGAGGGGTGTGCAGCTAGAGTGCATAACCCCCCTAAAGTTACATAGAAAATTGTGTTCCGGGGTCTGGCCGCTTTTTCCCAGGAGGGTGTCCAAAGATATTTCAGGTTCTCAGAGGAGTCAGTGGCCCCAGAAGTTTAAGATGCATTTTGAGGTGAGGAGACTATGTCTGAAGAAGGAAGGGACTCTACTACAGGGAGCAGTGGGATTATCAAAGGGATGATGCCTCAGAAATGGCAGGAGCTTGGGCTCGGCTCCCCCAGACATGTGCCCCACGGCACCCTGGGACAGCATCTCCCCAATTCCAGAATCTAGCCCAGATCAGGAATCCCAACACCCTCTTGGAGAGCTTTCTGGAAAGATCTGGAAGTCCAGGTCCCACTGATCCTCACTCTTTGGGGATGTCCAGAAGAATTTTGTCTTAGAAAACCTTAGTGTTCTTTTCTGGGGCACTTCAAAGGACAGACAGTTTGTCAGCATCTGACAGTGGAAGCATCTTCGGGAGGGGCATCTGGGGTGGGGGAGGAAAAGCAAATGTCTGATCCATGAGGCAGGGGAGTCTGGAGGAGAGATGCCCTGCTCCTAGAGACCAAGCACTGCTGCTCCTTTGTGGGATGGGGTATGATTGGGAGGGCAGGTAGAAAGCAGCTGTGGCCTAACACCTGCCCCAGGCCTGGGGGCCTCAGCGGAAGGGCTTTCTTACTGGGCCCTTGACCCTTCACCAGACAAAGCCTCCGAAGACGGAGGGACAAACCCACTTACAAGGGGTAAACCGTGTCCTATCTAAAGGGCGACCTAGAAATCTGTGAAAGTACACCTCCAAGCCCATGTGTTTAACTGGGTTTTCCCAACAAGGGAGCAGAGACAGACCCCTCTCCAGGGGTGGCAGTGAGCTCAAGTGTTTCACTTATGGGTCTCCGCTCCAGGGCACTTTGTCCCCTAAATCCTCCACACCCTCCGTCTAAGAGTTGTTTCATTAGAGCAATGAGAGCAGCCAGAGAGAAAGTTCCCCGTACTTTCTGTAAGGTAATTCAGCCCTTTAGAGAAGGGAAGGGCATCTAGAAGATGTATCCTTTCCTAGAGGGGCAATTATCTTATTGTCTGTCCTCTCCCCAGCCACAGAACCTATTTTTTCAGTGTTCTCATGCCCTTTTCCCCTCCGTTGGCGACTTTGAGGGAGGAGGGTTGAGAAGGATCTTTACCAAAATTCCCTCCCTCCCACCCCACTCCGGGAAGAAAAAGGTATTGTTGCTAGTCTCTACCATCTCCTCCTGCCATCAGCATGACGGTCCACTGACAAAATGTACCCAAAGCACACAGAACTGGGATCTGGGGGCTGAGAGGCAGGGGAGGCTCTTCCCAAATCTTCAGCAGAGACAAGCACTCCTCTTCCCACTGGGCTCCATCCCAGCCACTGGAAACCTCCCCCCACCTCCCCAACCCCCCTTTCGCAAGCTTTGGCCATTCTTTCCAGGAAAGACGCTCACAATTTGTTTGTAATTTAACTCTTTCCTGCAGCCCTTGTGGGGTTCCTTTAGAATCTGGCAACAAATGGAGCTACAGGGCGGTGCCACCTCCCTGGCCTGCTTCTTTGATAGTTGAGGGAATCTCCTGTTGGGACTTCACACACACCATCATTTGAGAAAAGGCTAGTTTTAACTTCTAATGTTGGCCACGGGTACAAATCATCTGGGGGAGGGTTATACACTTGGGGAAGGGGACTCTGCTGAAATCTCCAGGCCTCATTCAATTCCCAACAAAGCCCCACATACGTGTTCAATTACCACCAAACATTTCCAGATCCCCTCCCCCAACATAAACTAACACACGCAAACACTTCGAAGTAGGGGTTCTAACTTACTTTCTCCCTTATCCCAAAGCCTGCTAACAAAGGGTGTTCAGGCACCATTTTCCCTACCACGGTTTGGCTAAAAAAGCAAGATCGGGGCAGGGAACCTCTTCTCCACCCCACCCCCAACCAGCTAGGTCAGGGGGAGATGGAAGGAGGAGGTGTTTGGTTTGGTTAAACTAATAAAATGTTACAACCCTGTTAAATACAATTAAAGGGCTAGCTCTCTAGAAGATAATTAAATGCACTTTATTATATGATTATTAGCTTTAATTCGCACTATTATCAAGAAACAGGAGATGCTGAAAGGCTGAGTTATGGGGCAAACTTGTTTCACCCCATCCCTTGGTCTTCAAATCGATCCATGGTAATTAAAATTCTAAAATACTCCAAATAGTTGAGGGAAATGATGTGTATTGGAAACTGCAATTCTCATACCAGCGTGAAAGATACTTCAAGAGAAGTCTTGACTTTTATTTGTGGGAGTTAGGGGGAAGATAAGAAACATGTTATGAACATTCTATCAATCTTGTGATATAGAATGTCATGCGAACACTCAACCCCACCCCCACAGTCACAAAGAGCCTGCCCAGAGCCTTCTTCCAAAGCAAAGATACCCACGTTTTTTCCCCCCTTCCCCCTTCTGGACAAGTTTGAAAAGAAACCAGTCTTTTGTCAAAGGAAAACTAAAAATCCCACCAGCCCATCCATCCGTTCCCTCCCTCCAACCAAACCCATTTTATTGCCTTTTGAAAAACAAAAACAAAAAAACCCAACAACAACAAAACCCCACACACAGCGCACAAACCACCCCACAAACTGCTAACCTGAAGGCCACAGGAGATAGTCAGTTGGGGGTGGGGGGGAGAGCAGGTGAGGAGCAGACAGCAGGGGAAAGGAGAGAGATGCGAGGTGATCTCCAAATCCCAGCATCTGCGAGCTGCTGATGCTCCCCCTAAAAATGGGGGCGGGCAGGATCGGTACTCAACGTAGTGGGGTGGGGAGGTTGGGTTGTTTCAAAACACACAACGCAAAACACTTTCTGCCCCCTCCAAGCGCTCGGGGCAGCGAGTTGAAAAGAAGAAGAGTCAGAGAAGAAAGATCTTCCTGCCAGCAGGGGGGTGGGCCCGGAGGGTAGGGGTGGAGGCCATTCCTCACAGGATCTCCGCCCTCTCCCCACCCTTTGGTTCGGGGTTTTTTTGTTGGTTTTTTTTCCACGTCTTCATCTCCTTTGGGAAGTTTCCAAAGATCGAGTGAAGGAGACAGGACAAGTGAGAAAGGGGGAAAGGGAAGTCAAAACGAATCCAAGTCTTGATCAAAAGTATCCAATTGCTTCCACAGACCCAGCGTCAGTGAGAAGGCTCACAAATTTGGCTTTAGAACCTGAATGTAACTCCCAACTACTTATAGCCTCTTCCAGCAGGCCCAGCCCTGTCAAATCACCAAAATACTCAAACCGAAGTAGGGGGTGGTGTTTGAAAGGGGACTGAAGAAAGGAGAACCCCCCCCAACTCCCCCTCTTCCCCATTCCTCAGGCCTGGCGCCCCCCACTGCTCCCCCTCCTTTTTTTTCCTTTTTTCTTTTAAATAGAAAATATATAATTAAATTTACAAAAACTATTTACAGTTTTAATTACAAACCTGGTGGGGGTGTTGGGCAGAGTTCTCTTTAAAAAGCGACCTAAAAAAGAATGGTTTCGATTGTTCTTTATTTAAAAAAATAAAATAAGGAGTCTGTAGGAGCGCCCCCCCCCCTCCCTGGGGGCGGAGCGCGAGGTGCCGGCCCGGCTGGGGACGCGGCGCCGGAGCTCCGGCTCACACGGTGGTCTCGCCGTGCCGGCTGTTGGTGAGACGCGTGTAGAACTTCCTCCACGAGTGCAGCGTCTTGCCGGACCAGATCCAGAAGCCCGACGTGATGCCCACGATGAGCGTCATGAGGTATTTGATCATGTAGACGGTGAAGTCGGGTGACATGCGCGGCGTGTAGTGCGCCGGGCACGGGATGGCCAGGCTCTTGCAGTGCTGGCTCACCCACGAGCGCTCCCAGTGCTCTCGGAAGGCCTGCTCGTAGAAATAGCAGGCGATGACGATGGTGGCGGGCACCGTGTACAGCACCGAGAACACGCCGATGCGCACCATGAGCCGCTCCAGCTTCTCCGTCTTGGTGCCGTCATGCTTCATGATGGTACGGATGCGGAAGAGTGACACGAAACCGGCCAGGAGGAAGGACGTGCCTATGAACAGGTACACGAAGAGCGGGGCCAGCACGAAGCCCCGCAACGGGTCCAGGCTGTTGAGGCCCACGAAGCACACGCCGCTCAGCAGGTCGCCGTCAATCTGGCCCATGGCCAGGATTGTGATGGTCTTGACGGCGGGCACGGCCCACGCGGCCAGGTGGAAGTACTGCGAGTTGGCCTCGATGGCCTCGTGGCCCCACTTCATGCCGGCCGCCAGGAACCAGGTGAGCGACAGGATGACCCACCAGATGGAACTGGCCATGCTGAAGAAGTAGAGCATCATGAAGAGGATGGTGCAGCCCTCCTTCTTGGTGCCCTGCACCACCGTACGGTAGCCGTCCTCGGAGAAGCGCTCGTTACACACCACGCGCTCCTGGAGCACGAAGCCCGCGATGTAGGCCACCGACACCATAGTGTAGCAGCCTGACAGAAAGATGATGGGCCGCTCCGGGTAGCGGAAGCGCTGCATGTCCACCAGGTACGTGGTGACGGTGAAAAAGGTGGAGGCGCAGCACAACACGGACCAGGTGAGGATCCAGAGTCGCGCAAAGCGCGTCTCTTCCTGGGAGAAGAACATGGAGCCGTCGGGCCGCGCCGGCTCGCACGGAGCCGCGCAGTCGCGTTCGCCCAGAAACTTGTAGCTGAGATAGGACGGCACCTTGAGGACGCGCGGACAGTGGAACGGGTGCTCCAGCGTGGCATAGCGCGGGGGCGAGCCGCCGCCACCCGGGCCGCCCGGGGTGCCCCCCGCACCCGGCTGCAGGCCCGGCGGCGGCGCGGTGGTGAGCAACGCGGGCGCGCCGTCCTCCGAGTGGTTCTGGCCCACGCAGATCTGCTCCGCGCCGTGGCGGGGGAAGTGCTCGCAGCGAAGGCGCTCCGGCCACTGGAAGCCGAACTTGTTCATGAGCGCCTCGCAGCCCTGGCGCGCGCGCTCGCAGATCGAGCGGCACGGCGGGATAGCCTGCTCCAGCACAGTGCACACGGGTGCATACATGGAGCACAGGAAGAAGCGCAGTTCGGGCGAGCACTGCACCTTCACCAATGGGTAGAACTGGTGCACCTCCAGTCCTGCGTCCTCCTGGTTCGTATGGCCCAGAAGGTTGGGCATGATGGTCTGGTTGTAGGCGATGTCCGTGCACAACGGGATGGAGATGGGCTGGCAGAAGCCGTGGTCCGGGATGGAGATGCCCTTCTCCCCGTGGAACTGGGCTGGCCCCGCCTCGGGCAGCAGCAGCAGCGGAAGCAGAAGCGACTCCTTTGTGCCTTCCTCCAGCCCTCACCTCGGCCTCTCCGATCCCAATTAGTCGGTTTCAAGGGGGCCCCCGCCGGCGGCCCCGCCCCCTCCTCAGCCCCCCAAAAAAGGGATCCTTGAAACCGCCCCGTCGAGCTCTAAGCACCATCCCAAAATGTTCTCTCGGCCAATGAGATTTAAACCCGAGGATCAGCCCCGAGGGCTGGATTGGTCAACCACAACATAATGAGATCAGAAACCAGATGCCAACAAAACTTTCCCCCCAGCCTTTTGCTTTTTAAAGAGACAAGCTATTATTATATTAAGGGCCCTTTGCCCAGCACGGGATTTCTCTGGACTCGCGGCGGCGAGATCCGGAGACACACGTTCCCCGAACTGCGGCGGACCCGAGTCACTCAACCCTGGATCACTCTTCTCCCGGGGGGCCACGGCGCTCTCCGGGGTAGGGCCTCTTTAAATCCTTGCCTCCGCCCCTGCTCCTCGAACCCCACCTATTCCAGTCCAATTTTTCAGATCGAGTAAAAAAAATATTAAGTTTGAGAAAAAATTGTTTAAGGGAGAGATTTTTAAAAAACTATCAGTTTACAAAGACTTTTCTCTCAGCCCCTTCCCATGGAATCTAGACAAAATTTCCTGTTGCCCTATATGTAGACCCCCTAGGAGTTTGCCTCGCTCCTCCCCCTGCATACACCCTTAAATAACCCTCTGAAAAACGAGAGCCTGTCTCTTTAAGAGGCTCTTAAAGGGGCCTGGACTCCGGGGCGTAATTGCCCCGTAGCGAGCACAAAGGAGCCCATTATGGTTCTTTGTGTTCGGTGGCACCTCAAAGTGAGAAAACTCAGAAACTCAGAGGCCCTGAGCTGGAGGGTTGGGGCGGGGGTGGGAGGGGGTGAGGTGAAGGAGAATGGCCTAGAGCTGCGGCTTCTCCCTCCCCTTTCTTCCGAGGCAAATCTTAATTATGCAAAGTAAAGTTTAGTTGCCATAACGAGGAGGTCTTAATCGGAGGTTAATGGTGGGGAGTGGGGGATGACGAGCAGTTTTGAGCTGAAGAGATGACTCTTTTAGGACGTTTGGGGGAATTTTCCTCCTCTCTCTCCACCTCTCCCCCCGCCCCCTAAAAGCTTCCAGATTTGGTCTCCTAGGAGAGAGGGGAGTTTTACCCAAATCTTAAGT
>NW_020174923.1:17517348-17657751 GCF_003031525.2 Neophocaena asiaeorientalis asiaeorientalis
CACACTTACCTGGCTGGGGGTGGATGGCGGTGGCCAGCAGGGTTCCGGCTAGCTTAGAAAGGTTTTCTTCTGTTTTCTCCCTTCTTGGATTTTAAGTTTGAGAGGGGCTTCTGGGGAGGAGAGGGAGAATTTGCATGTAAATCTCCTGAGGCTGGTACTGGATGGTGGAGCAAATATTTTTATTGTCTCTCAGAGGGAAGGGGGGACACGTAAAAAGAAGAAAGAAAATTGAGTTTAGAAAACCCCTTTCCTTCTCTGTATGGGCCAAATCCTCCCAGCCTGGCGAGGTGTTTCCTGATCCAGTCTAGAAAAGGACTGCTTTAAAAACAAAACCAAAAAACAAACAACAACAAAAAGAGAAACCTAAGAGAAAAAAAGAAGAAGAGAATAGGCAGAAGGAAAGAAAATTCTAAGTCATAGATAAAAACAATGGATCCAGGTTTGATAGGATTCAGTTGTTTTTTTTTTTTTTCTTGATTGAATGAAATACAGATTTTCAGGTTCTTTACAACATGAAAATTCTCCTTATCACTTCCTGGACAGGTCGACTTTTCACTACTTTAGGCAGAAAGATTCCCTTCAAAATCAGGGGGCTATGCCTTAGCTCTCCATTTTATTTCCATTCCACCCACAAGTCCACCTTCACCCCAGAGCAGTCTAGGCGTGGGAAAATTGTGCTGTCCTGCTCTGTGGGACCCAAACTAAGCCCAAGGGGCTGCTCCTTCAAATCTCCCCTCCTACTCTACCTCCAGGACATCTCTAGAGCTGGTACCAAGCCTCCGAGCTGAGCGGTGAAAGCAAAAAATGAGTAAGACTAGTTCCTCCACTCTACTCAGGAAGCTCTCACAGTCCGATAGGAAATTGAGAGTAAATCTCCAATAGAAATGCAGCATCTTCAATTTCCTTCCATGACAAACCTGTTTTCCTACCCTTGGGCCAGGCTTGAGTGACAAGTGACAGCTATCCCTTCCCCAGCCACCCCCAAGGCAAAGGGGGAGCTGAAGCTGGAAAAAAGAAATAAAAGACATCCTTTCCTTCACTCAGTCAACCTTTCATTCTGCAACACATTTTTATTGAGTCTTCTGATTTTAGACCACTGTGGTAGGTGCTGTGGGCAAGACAGAGAAAAGTGGCAGCATCCCTGCCCTTTACGAGTTGACGGTATCCCAGAAGAAAAGTGATTCTATGAAGATCTTACACTTATCTGGCATTTTTACCTGAAATGGACACCTAGTCATTGTAATTACTAAGGTTTATCGAGCACTTACTAAGCACTGCGCATACATTACGTGTATGCCTACTAAGTAGGTATTCCATTGTGTTTATGGATGAAGAATCTGACCTTGATGAGATTTGGCAACTTTCTCAAGGTCACGTAGTAAATGGCAGAGCTGAGATTTAAACCCAGGCCTGCTTGAATCTTAAAGCTGTGTTCTGTCTCCTACACCACACAGCCCCTAATGTCTATAAAAATTGTGTGCTTTTACACGCTTAACAAATATATATTGACCATCAGACCCAACCCCTATTCCTGTGGAGCTTATATTCTAGTGGGAGAGATTCACAGTCATCACATAGTCACTTTTTTTTTTTTTTGCGGTACGCGGGCCTCTCACTGCTGTGGCCTCTCCCTTTGCGGAGCACAGGCTCCGGACGCGCAGGCTCAGTGGCCATGGCTCACGGGCCCAGCCGCTCTGCGGCATGTGGGATCCTCCCGGACCGGGGCACGAACCCGTGTCCCCTGCATCGGCAGGCGGACTCTCAACCGCTGCGCCACCAGGGAAGCCCACATAGTCACTTTAATGGATGTGAAATTGTGACAGGATTGAGTGCTACGAAGGGAAAGTCCATGGTGCTATGAAAGCGTAATTGGGGAGGGAATTTGACTGAGTTGGAGAGGGCAGAGGAGGCCTCTGAGGTTGGACTGAGGAGTAAAATAGGATGAGGTAAAGAGAGGCCAGCAGGTGTGACACCTGCAGGGCCTTGCAGACCATGTGTGAGGTGCTAGGTATACAAATGTGAACTTAGGGGCTTTCCCTGGTGGTGCAGTAGTTAAGAATCTGCCTGCCAATGCGGGGGACACAGGTTCGAGCCCTGGTCCACGAAGATGCCACATTCCACGGGACAGCTAAGCCCGTGTGCCACAACTACTGAAGCCCGCGCGCCTAGAGCCTGTGCTCCTCAACAAGAGAAGCCACCACAATGGGAAGCCTGCACACCGCAACGAAGAGTAGCCCCCACTTGCCGCAACTAGAGAAAGACCGTGCACCACAATGAAGACCCAGTGCAGCTAAAAATAAATAAATAAATTTAAAAAAATATATGAACTTATAATCTCAAGGCAGGGATAGGTTTTCCAGACAGAGGGAACACCATGTGCAAGGGTGTAGTGCAGTGAAATGGATGGAAGGGGCAGGAGGCACAAGTATACAAGCACTTTGGTCCTGTTAGAGCCCCGTGAACATCTAGGAGAGTGATGGCAGAGGAGGTTTTATTTTTATTATTATTATAATTAATTAATTGATTATTTATTTACTTGGCTGCGTCGGGTCTTAGTTGCGACACGCGGGATCTTTGTTGCAGCGTGAGGGCTCTTCGCTGCGGTGCACAGGCTTCTCTATAGCTGTGGCGCGCGGGCTGCAGAGCGTGTGGGCTCAGTAGTTGTGGTGCTTGGGATTAGTTGCCCCGCAGTATGTGGGATCTTAGTTCCCCGACCAGGGATCGAACCCTCGTCCCCCGCATTGGAAGGCGGATTCTTAACCACTGAACCACCAGGGAAGTCCCGGCAGAGGAGGTTTTAATAAGTAGGGACCTGAGATACTGTGCACATAATCTGGACTCCTGGAGGTGGAGAGCACTGGAGTGTTTAGGGAAGTGAAATGGTCACACTTAACTTTTATATTTTTTTATTTTTCATTTTTAAATTTTTGGTCGCGCCGTGAGCCATGTGGGATGTCATGTGGGACCTTAGCTCCCCGACCAGAGATCGAACCCGTGCCCCCTGCATTGGAAACGCAGAGTCTTAACCACTGGACCGCCAGGGAAGTCTCCACACTTAAGTTTTAGATGGTGCATTTGGACAGTTAGAAGGAGCATGACTTGAGTCAGCTGAGTCAGAGATACCAGTTAGGAATAGATTGCAAGAGACCAGGCAAGAGATGCTGAGGGCGTGAACTGAGCCAAGGCAGTGTAGAGAAGAGAGAGTAAGGGAGGAGGCCAACCAAGTTTTCTGATCTAGATGCCCTGATGTCCTTAACCAGGCTAGGAAATGCAGGGACAGGCGGATAATGAGCACAGTCAAGCCAGGTCAAGCCGATAGTATGTCCAAGAGAAGATGTCCGGAAAACAGTTAGCTATTCTAACACAGGACCAGGAAGGAGCTCTGCGTAGATTTGGATCTGGTACCTTTAGCCTGTGGTTGAAGCCATGAGATTGGCTAAGATCACCTAGGGAAAGGGGATTGGGTGAGAAGACTAAAGTTTCAGGGATGTCAATGTTTCAGAACCATGAGCTGTGGAGGAGGGACACTGAGAAGGAGCCGTAGGGCCAGGAAAGATTCTAGCCAGCAGGAGAATGTCCCAGATTTGTTTTTCCCGGATCTTGAGAGTCTCAAGTCAGAATTTTTATTCACCTTGTCTCAGTTGTGAGAATTAAATGAGATAGATTATGGCACTAGCTTGACCTGTTGCTAGGCTAAAAGCTTGGTAGATAATAGCTGTTGTTTTCATCCAACAAATTATTGCACATCTACTATATGCAAAGCAGACAAAGTCTGCAGAGACCTAGGCTGCAGCTTCAGGGAGCTTACAGTCTAGCGGGTGATGGTCTGCGGAGAACCTGGCTACTGTTCCTTCCTGAGGAATATTTCCGGTTGGTCTGGGGCTTCTGCTATTGACTGGGAACCCAGGTGTTCCCAGTGCCCAGTGCACTGCCACTTCTGCCCCAAATCCTGGGACACTACTGTCAATTATCTCTTGGCTTACAAATCTGATATCTGGGGTAAGAGTTGAGTGCCCACTGTAAAGATGCCACCCAGGGACTTCCCTGGTTGTCCAGTGGCTAAGAATCCACACTCCCAATGCAGGCGGATGGATCCCTGGTCAGGGAACTAGATCCCGCATGCCACAACAAAGACCCCGCATGTGGCAACGAAGATCCCACGTATGGCAAACTAAGATCCGGTGTAACCAAATAAATAAATAAATATTAAAAAAAAAATGCCACCCGCTCCATTCCGTGGGATGGCCTGTTGGAGCAGAAGTCTCAGCCCTACCAGAGAGCAGAGCAAATAGCTGGTGGAGAAGAAGGAAACCTGGTCTGGGGCTCAGAATGCCTTGGGGCTGCAGGTTTCGCTCCACACACGCCTATTGAGTGGCCTCAGGCAAGTCATTTTCCTCCCTTAGCTTCAGCTGCCTCATCTGCATGAGGGGATCATAAAAACATCTGTTGGGACTTCCCTGGCGGTCCAGTGGTTAAGAATCCATTTCCAATGCAGGGGCCGTGGGTTCGATCCCCGGTAGGGGAACAAAGATCCCACATGCCCAGGGCAACCAAATGTGCGCGAGAACTAGAAAGCCCAGGCGCTGCAACTAAGAGAAGCCCAAGAGCCGCAACGAGGATCCCACGTGCCGCAACTAAGACCCAATGCATCCAAATTAATTAATTTTTTAAAAGTCTATAGATTTTACCTTTGAGCCAGATGTAGGGGGCTGTGAATATAATACATTGGGATCATCGCAACAGTCCTTGCTGGGTGCCACCTGGACAAGGTGAAAGGCTTGTGTGTTATAGCCAGTCAACAACAGCCAACACACCACAGGTATGCTCTGAGAGCGCAGGGAACTTCTCCCAGCTAAGGAAACCTGGGGGTCTCTACCCGGCACTCCCCACTCTTACGGTACCGCACGGTTTGTGGGATCTTAGTTCCCCAACCAGGGATTGAACCAGGGCCCTCAGCATCCTAACCACTGGCCTGCCAGGGAATTCCCTCTGACGTTTCATTTTGCAAAGAAGAGTCCTGGTAACTGCACGTGTCCCTGTCTCCTTGCTTCTTTCGCATTAAAACCCCCTCCTTCCAGAGAAATTATCCTCCCTAGCAGTTACAGGTCCCCTCTTTGCTTCCTCAATCCCGGGTCAGTATTCTTTCCCTCCAGAAGCACTGAGGTCCCTCCACCCTAAAGGGCAGGGGTGTGTGTATCCATTCAGGAAGGGGAGGATTGAGGATGAGAATGTGATTTCAGATACTTTGAATCCTCAAAGGTTTGATTGGGCAAACATACTCTACTATCAATGGAGTAGGTTCTGGACTCTAGGTGGAAAACAGGTTTGAGTCTTCAGAGACTCTAGTTGGTTACCCCCATTCCCAACCCACAAGGTATCCCTCTGCTGTTCGAGAAGCTTCCTTTTCCTCCTCTCTTCCTGAGCCTGGAATCCACCTTCAGGTGAGATACCAAATTCCCTCTCCCTGAACTCCATCCTCCATTTAGTTCTCAGGAAACCAGCCCTTCAGGCACAGAATAATCAAGAAGTCTAGGACTCCTGGAGCCCCAACGTGTAAGTCCCATTCACTGCACTTCACCCTCCTCCACCCCAAGTTCCGGGGACAAGCTCTGGGGACAGAGGGAGTGGGCAATTGGCAGAGTACAGCCGTTATCCCCTTGATCCCTCCAGCACCCTTTCCCAAGGTCTCTGGATGGCAAAATGGGCCACAAAAGGATTAAACAGATACAACAGATGATCTTTTAATTAAGCATTTTATTTAGCCCAGGCCTAGGCCAAGCAAAAGCAAGGTGTGGGCTTCTCAGAGCAGACTGGGGAAGATAAAGCTGAAAGAATCAGTGCTGAGTTTGGTTAGTGAGGTTCTTGGGCGTGATTGCCTTCTTGGCCCAGGAAATCAGCATCCCTGGGAATGAATGAGTCAGATGGTTTGTCTCTTGGAAACTTCTAGAACCTAATGCCAAGAGGAGAGGAATGGGGGAGACTGAACCGTAGACTTGTAGATGTGGAGGGGTCCTGGGGGGGATGGGGATGGGGGTGCTCACTGGGGAAGGAGCCGAGACAAGTTTGCGTCCGGGTTGGGGCTCCCCACCTGCTCCAGCAGAACACACACTCCCTTTCCTGGGGCTGCACCCCATCTCCTAACTTGCCCTTTCCCCCCCCCTCTTTCTTTCTTCCTTTTTTCTTTCCACTCTCCCTTGTCCCCTTCCCTCCTCCCAGAACGTCTCTCCTTTTCCTCCAGGCTGGGCCACCTCACCCCCTCCCCTTTCTCTTTCCTGTAACTTAAGCTGTTGTTGGGAGTTGGAGGAGCTGGGCTGGTTTGAAAGGAGGCCCCACTGCTTTTCAGGGAGGAATTGAAACCCTGGAGCTGGGGGTGAGAGGAGGTAGAGGGGGAGGGGGGCAACTTGAGAAATCAAAGCGGCTGCAGCTCCATCTGGGAAACCAGCTTTGATTTACTAGCAAGGACCTGGCTCTCCAACCTGCACCCCCCAACCCAGCCCTGCCCACTTCCCCCTCCTTCCCTGGACTTTGCTTTGTGGTGATAACTGGGGGGTGAGGGAGCCTGACTCCCTCCCCGAGCCTGAAAGCCTGTTCTTGTCCTGGCAGAACCAGCCCAGAGGAGCAAGGCCCGGGGGACCCTGGCTAAGGGAGGCTGCAGATGCTTCTAAGGGAGCTGGGTATGGGAGGGGAACCCTGGGAAGGAGGAAAGCCCCTCCATCCAGGCAGCCTGGCTCTCTAGACCCGGTCCTCTCTGGCTTGACTGGACCCCCTCCCCAGAGATGTGGGGCTGGGCTGGGGGTGCCGACAGGAGGAGGCCAGGGCTGCTTCATCTGTCTGTGGCCTTTCCCTCAGAACTGGGAGGTTGGGGACTGCGGGTGGAGAGTAAGAACCAGAAAAAGAAAATGACTGAGAAAGAAAAGGGAAATCTATTTGAGCGGATCGTTTTGTGTTGAAATTCAGTGTGGGCCGTCGACACCACTGGGCTCCAGTGGAGACTCAAGGCCATTCTAGAGGGCAGTGCCACCTGCCTGCTCCCTTCCTCTCCCATCCTGTTTCTGTTTCACCTTGCCTCTCCTCTGCCAGATCCTTAAACTCCTCGAGGTGTAAGGTGCTCTCTAATGGAGCCTCTGCAACGGAAATAGGGTCCCAAGAGTCCTGGACCCCAGGGCCAAGGTGGGAATAGAGAACAAAGTGACTGACAATCCCAGGAGATGCTTGTGAAGCTCTTTGACTGACCACCTCGTTCTCCTCGGTGGGGTGGGGGAGTGTGGGTTTGTTTTTTTTTTTAATTTTTTGGCTGTGCCACATGGCTTGTGGGATCTTAGCTCCCCGACCAGGGGTCAAACCCAGGCCCCGGCAGTGGAAGCGCGGAGTCCTAACCACTGGACCGCCAGAGAATCCCCAAGTGGTGGGGGTTAGATCCCTGGACTCCTGGGTTTTCGGCAGAGCCCCCTTCCCCTGCACCCTCACGTCACTGGTATTCTTCAGGGTTCAAGCATCCAACCTTTAGGACTAACTCTCAGGAAGGAGAAGAAGAGGCTAATTCAGCATGTGCCTCCCACACATCAAACCTGTTCAGAGCTCACAGCACTATGTGGGACGGACCCATCAAGCTCCTGCCCCAGGACAACGTTTCTGAAAGCCTAGAGTCCACATGCCTCAGAATCATGGGAGAAGGGGCACCAGGGCAGGATCTGCCTATTAGAAATACAGATTCCTGGGCCCTCCAAATGACGGGAATTTATAAACCCCAAGTGATGGTGGGATTTTAGTTCCCCGACCGGGGATTGAACCTGGGCCCTCGGCAGTGAGAGTGCTGAGTTCTGACCCCTGGACCGCCGGGGAATTCCCCCCAAGTGATTCTTAAGCACATGCTCCAGCTCTCTGCTTTCCAGACCACTCAATTAGCTTTCAGAGCCCTGGTTAACCTTGGCAGCCACCCACTCTTGCTCTGTCCCCCACTCCAAACCCATTCAACCGCCTTTCCAAATCTAACCCCGATGTGCCTTTCCAGTATTAATTTCTACCGCACTTGCCCTATTGTGGTGGACAAGATGGACTGGCCCTCAGCATCCATTCTCACCTCCTTCTAGGTACTTCCTGCACTGCAAAGGTTGAAAAGCCAAAAACCTCATATCTCAGCCTCCCTTGCGGCTAGAGTTCTGGATGCAAAATGCATTCATTCGAGACTTGGAAGGTGGAAGGGAGATGAGGCCACGTTCTTGCTGCTCTAGCTATTTCTGCTTGCAGGAAAGGTCCCGGAGATGGGGCCTGTCTGGCAGCAGCACCCAGTTCAGTTTCTGTGACAACAGTAGCAGCCTGGCACCGATGTCTCTGGGGCCATGAGGCTATGGGGTTGCATCTGCGACCTAAGTTCCAGTGGCAGTCTCATGGTTCTCCCTACCTGATTTTGGCAGAAGTGACAGCTCCCATCGGAGGCTCATTTCTGTGGCTACGTTAGAAAATCTGCTCCTCCAGTCCATCTAACAATTTTGCAAGCTCTAATTCCTTGTTGTCTTAGTCTGCTTTGGCTACCATAAGAAAGCACCATAGAGCAAGTGGCTTAAACAATAGGAATTTATTGTCTCGATTCTGAAGGCTGGAAGTCCAAGATCAGGGTGCCAGCATGGTTGGGTTTTGGTGAGGACTCTCTTCCTGGCTTGCAGATGACTGTCTTCTTGCTGTGTGCTCACATGGCCTTTCCTTGGTGTGTACTTGCAGAAGAGAGAAAAATCTCTCTTTCCCTCTTCTTATAAAGCCACCAATCCTATTGGATTAGGACTCCACCTTTATGATCTCATTTAACCTTAATTACCTCCTAAAAGCCCTCTGTCCAAATATATTCACATTGGAGATTAGGGCTTAGATGTGAATTTCACGGGGACACAATTCAGTCTGTATCACCTGTATTAAATACCCTTCTGCATAAATCATCTAGGATGGTGCGTTTCTTGCACCGAATCCTCACTTTACCCATGAACTAGACAGAGCAGAACACTTGGTACTTTCATGATATACGTCCTTGCTCCAATGGGCCTTTTCTAAAATGTCCTTCCACCACGGTAAATCTTTTAAGGCCCCTTCTCTGATGCTTCCCTAATACTATTCCCACACTCCTTTCTCTGGGTTTGTGCGTATCTTATGGCATTTAGCATTTGGTATGTGTTGTTTATGTACGTGTTAACTACCCTCCACTCTCAACAAAATCGTCTCTTGAGGACAGAGGCCGTGTCTTAGTTTTTGTACATGCCCTAGTGCTTATAATGGGTGGTATATTGTAGGTGCTCAGTAAACATTTGTTAAGTGAATCAATGCCCACTATAAGTAGGACAGAGCCTGAAGAACTCCCTGGGTTTAGTAATCTAGAGATTCAAGCATCTTGCCTTGGACGCCCAGCCCAACTCCCTTACCCTGACCACTTTGCCCCATTCTGGAACCCACACTTCAGGAAGGGAGAAGCTAAGCTCTGAGGAAGAGAAATCGAGCAAGCCATTTCTGTGTCTGGAGGCCATTTCAGCCTCCAGTTTTGACAAGATTATCCAGTTCCTTGAAGCCATATTTAATTGCAAATATGTTCTGGTGTCTCACCTTAGAAGAAGTAAAGGAAACAACAAATTTGACGTAATAAAGAGAACCCATGAAGTGGACCCAGGAGATCTAAGTGCTCAGGTCATGGCCTTGATAGGCCACTGCTGACCTACTTACTAGCTCTCTGACTTTCCGTGAATCACTTTGCTTCTGAGTATCAGTTTCTCTGTCTGCAGAATGGGTACAATAAAATCTGTCTTATTCCCTTTGAACTGAGGATTGAATGAGAAAATGGATTTGGGGAATTCCCTGGAGGTCCAGTGGTTGGGACTCTGTGCTTCCATTGCAGGGGAAATGGGTTTGATCCCTGGTTGGGGAACTAAGATCCTGCAAACCACAGGATGCAGACAAAAAAAAAAGAAGAAAGAAAATGGATTTGTAGGGACAATTGCTTTGGGAAGGGACACTGGGGCGGAGCACTGACCTGCACAGCGGAGGAAGTTTGAATCTCTGCTCCACTTCCTTGCTACATTCCCCAGGACAGGTCACTCATGCTGTCTGAAGCTCAGTCTCTTTATCTATAAGATGAGATGTTAACCTTCTCTCTCTGAGGGTTGGGAGGCTCAGATGAAGGGGTAAGTGAGCAGCAACTTCACTTAGTAGACACTCGGTACAAGTCGTTAGGATTTATATTTCCTCCTCCCCCTAGATCAGGTAGAGGCAGCTGGAGAGGAGGTTTCCCAGGGAAACTGGGGCAGGTGTCAGACTTCTAAGACCTGAGGAGTTCAGGAGGCTTTGCTCCATGGCTGCATCACTCCGATTAACCCTTGAGGAGTTCTATGGCCTGAGAGCTGGCAGCATAGACCGACAAATGCGTTAATGTTGTAGATTTTGACTTTAGTCAAAATCTACAAGGGAGGACTTCCCTGGTGGGGCAGTGGTTAAGAATCCGCCTGCCAATGCAGGGCACACAGGTTAGATCCCTGGTCGGGGAAGATCCCACATGTCACGGAGCAACAAAGCCCATGCGCCACAACTGCTGAAGCCCTCGTGCCTAGAGCCGGTGCTCCACAACAAAAGAAGCCGCGGCAGTGAGAAGCCCGCGTGCAGCAACGAAGACCCAACACAGCCATCAATCAATCAATCAATCAATAAAAAAATCTACAAGAGACTTCAGTTTGGGGGACAGGGTGACAAGGCTTCTTTGAAGCTGGGGCTGACCCAGTCACTCTCCAGGCGTCTTGACACCCTCCTCCACTCCTCCCAACATTCTAAGCATCCCAAAAGGAGAGAAGCTGACTCATTAGGAAGCAAAGAAAGAGATCGGGACTTCAGCTGAGCCTCTGCATATCTCCATTTTCTGGGAAGGGCCTTAATGTTGAGGTGGCTACTGGGGAGGTGGGCACCAAGGATAGGACTGGGAGAGGCAGGTCCTATCTACAGGATGGTGGTCACTGGGAGGAGAAAACACACTTCCCTCCTCTCTCTGGGAAGGCTTCCTTCCCTGCAGCTGGTGCCCCAAGGATCCCGCCGCCCCCCCATCCCAGGCGCTTCCCTTAGAGAGAGCCTGCTGAGCCTGGAATGAAAAGAATCTGAACTACAAACAGACCTCCCAGAGGCACCCCCAACTCTCCTCAACCGCTCCAAGCCAGCTAAAGGCTGGCTTCCTGGAGCTGGAGACTGGCTGAGAGGCAGGGATGGGGTTTGGGCTACAGCTCCGGAGAAGGGGCCTCAGTGGGGGGGACTTTTTCCCTGGAGAGGGAGGGGAGGAAAGGATTGAGGGCAGGGTAGGGACTAGGCCATACAAGAACCATATTTTCCAGACCCCAAATCAGAACTGGTAAGAGTATACTCGCAGGGACCATGAGATTGGGGATTTGAAATCAAGCCTGTCCTCAGCTGTAAGGTTTCCACCCCAGGAGTACAAGCAGTCACCCAAATATAATCCAGGAGGAGAGAAAACATCCAGTCTTTCCCCCTCCCCCACCACCCCCAGCCTTCTCTCCCCCTCCCCTACCAGTGGTGGCGGGCCAGGGAGCATCTTGTTTTGTAACCTCTCCAGGAGCCAGGCGCTCCTGGATCTCAGTCTGGGCTGTACGACGGAGTCTGAGAAGGCTGTAAATGAGCTCTGAGGAGTTGGGGGCAGGGGCTGGAATCAGAGGAAAAATGGAGAGAACAGCCAAAAGGACCCAAGGCACAGTGCCAGAGAGGCCCCCTCCTGCCTGCCACACTTCCCCAGCCCCTGGCCTCCTGCCCACTGTCCCCTTGGAATCCCTCCCCCCTTCCCCCACCTGGATCCAGCCTGGGGCTTTGATGTGAGTTAGCCAGGGCTGTCAGTGTCCACGGATGCCCAGGCAGGGCATTAGAGGGGGAAACCCTGGGGAGATGACCAGAGAGGACAGGCTGCTGGAGCTGGAAGCTGCCTTAGGCACGATGACCTCTTTGCAGGGGCCGCTCTCTCCAGCTTGTAGAACACAGCTCCTGCCAAGGGTGGTATAGAAAGGCACAGAGCCCGCAGCGGGCTGGGGAAGGCCGCTGAAAAGGCAGCTTAAGGGCTTCCTGCTGGGTGAGATGGATTAGGGCCCTGTGGGGAGGGAGCCAGGCAGTGAGAAAGGCCCTGGCCCAAAGCCAGAGCCCCTTGGCTGAAGGCCCTCTGGGATCTGGAGCCCCTGGGTGTCTGGCAGGCGGGGGTTAGCACGCTCCACCTGGACAAGAGGCTGGGAGGATGCAGGCCCAGCCAGGGTTGAGGAGATACCATGGGGTCCCTAAAATAGAGGGGACAAGGAAGGAAGGAGACACTCCTGGGTGAACTAGCCAACTTCTCGCAGGTAAAGGGAGAAATGGAAGAGCTGAATGACCCCCTTATTTCCCCCTGTGTCTCCCCTCTACCTCCCAGAGGGAAGGTGTCCTCTCAGAGGCTCCCAGGGTGGGAGGGGAGCAGACAACCCTTCCTACCCATAGCCCTCTGCTTCTCAGGGACCCTAATATGGAACAGAATGAAGGGGACCCACATGGTCCTAAAGTTTCCACACAAGCACCGATTTAGGGGAAGAGCCCAGGTGACCCCCAAGAAAAGTCGTATACCTGAGAAACCTGGCTGGTGCCTGGACTGTGCCATCAGCGCTGGTTTCACACTGGCCCTCAGCTCTGTTTTCTAATCTGTGAGATGACATCTCTGAGGCCACACTGTGGAGTGGGATGAGCAGTGGCGGAGGAGTCAGGAGATCTGACTGTCCCTCTGAATTTGGTTTCATCACCAATCAAATAAGGAGAAAAAAATCTGTTCCACTTAGTGTATTTCAAGAGCTGACACATGCATTCTGGAAAATTCAAATATGAGGTACCAAGACATCATTATCCCTGGAGTGTGTATGTGTGCACGCACGTGTGTGTGTGTGTGTGTGTGTGTGTGTGTGTAAAAGGATGGATGTTCCCAGGAAGGGAAGGGAACACATCAAGAACCGGGGACTGCCACATGGGTGCTTTGCATCTCTTTATATCTTCCCGAGGACTTTAAAAGCATGGTATTATTGCCCCCATCTTATAGATGAGAAAACTGAGGCTCAATTAAATTATGTAATTTCTTGTCCAAGCTTATAGAAGCTCATAAAATGGGGCATCAGAATTAGAAGGCAAGACTCTTAGGTCTTTAGAGGTTATATGGCCCCAGGGTCTGGAAGCATTATGCCTATGTTCCTATGTTTAGAGGATTTCTCTAGAGGTTTGATTCCTTCTCCTTCCCAGTTGGGCTCAGGCAGGAAGCAGGCTTGGATCCTCAAGACCCATTCCCCATAGTGCAAAAGGGTTGGAGGGTTGGCAAAGTGAATGATGAAGTCAGATAAGGTACACGTGGCCACTGGGGCCATTCTCTGGGGAGAAGGGGCTCCAGCGATGGGTACTTCAAGCTCAGGGCATCCCTGGATCAGAGCTGCCCTCTCTCTGGACTCAGCTGGGCCAGCCCCCTTCTTTGTGCTCAGTTTTTTCCCACAGCCCTGTAAGGGGGGTGCTGGAATCCCAGGCCCACCCCCTCCCGCTAGGCAGCACCCCATTAAGCCCCACCGTAAAAGTCTTGAGAGTGGAGGAGGAGGGGGGTGTCCTCATTCTAAGGAAGCCTCGGCACCCTTCTCCCTTTCTGGGGAACAAGAAGCTTGCTAACGGCTTGGGCCCCTTCCCCAGCCCCTGGCCCCAGCCCTGGCTCCCCTGGACAAAAAGCTGCTTTACATGAGAAGAGCAGGCTGGCCTGTCCTTACTCGGGCACTCAAAGAGGCGGTAGCCCCTGACAGCCGGGACACTGCCCCTTCCCCCAAACTGAGGCCTCGTTTAGTTGCAATTAGCAATTCTTTGCAACCCACGGGGCTGAGAGGGACGAGCCCCCTTACCTCCCAAACCCAGCCTCCCAGCCAGGGTTCCCCTTCCCCCTCCTCTCTCCTCCCTCCCCACCCCTCCCCTCCTCCATGCCCAACCCCCAGCTCTCCCCGTTCATCGGTTGACTTCCTTGGAGTTCTCCAAAGAAGGAAGCACCCAGAGGTGCCAAACCAGGGGCGGCTTGGGTGGGGGTGGGGTGGGGATGTGAATCTGGGGCTGCCCAGGCGGGGATGGAGGGGACCCCCTCCTCAACCCACGCTGCTGCACCGCCCCTTCCCTCCTCTCTTCCCACTTGTCACCCCGTCTCCAAATCAGGCTTAGCTTTTGGATCAGTAGGACGGGAGAGATGGAAGGAAGTTTTTAGAAAGAGATCAGAGGAAGGGAAAGAGGGTGAGCGGGAGGGTGGCACCAGGTGATGAGGGAGGGGAGGTTCTGTCTCAGAGAAATCGGACGCTCGCTTCTTCTCCCCTGGCTGGCCTGCCCCCTAGATGCTGCAATTTGGGCTCCCCCTTCATTCAGCGGGCCTCAATGTCGGGCTGGGGGCCAAGAGCCCTAATTCAGGCAGTGGTAGGGTGCTGACACTTGGAAAATGAAAAAGACGAGATAGAATCGCAGAGCTCCTTTTAGGCTCACGCAAACCCACTCCTTGGCGTCTGGTCCCCACGGAGAGTGGATTGGTGGTACGAGTGAGGGAAGGGGAGTGCGAGAGTACTCCAAGTCCTTTGCTCCTTTATTTAACTTTTTTAGTTTTCTGGCCGTGCTGTGCAGCATGCGGGATCTTACTTCCCCGACCAGGGATCGAACCTGCACTTCCTGCAGTGGGAGCGTGGAGTCTTGACTCCTGGACCACCAGGGAAGTCCCCCCTTTACTCCTTTAGTAGTTTCCCCCACCGTCCTCTCCTCCCTTGCGTCCAAGTCTCTGGTAGGTTTTTTTCTGTCGCCACCAGGGAGCATCCTCGGTAGAGTGGGGGCTCCGGAGCCGGCACGGAGTCTGCACTCTACGGCTAGTCCCTCCCAGCACCCACCCGGCCTTCCCTTCCGCATGCACCGAGACTGAACATCCCTGAAAGGGAAGATCCCATCCTCTAAGGGAGTTCGGCCCTGGCTTTAAAGGGTATGTGGGCAGTGGAACGAGATGTCCAGCCCCATGGTTCGGCTGGCCATCGAGGGACGTGACAAGATAAAGGGACTAAGGCTCCCCTGGGGTCATCTCAGCCCGCCCACCTCACAACTTTTTTGGAAGAGTCGGGGATTGCGGGTTGGTATTGGGGGGCATCCCCTTGAGGTCGTCAGGATTTACGAAGGGAATAGGACAAGGGTGACTTGGAAGCAGAGCAGGGGGTTCATGGTTGAGCTGAGATGAGCTCGGCTGTTTTAGGTTTCCTCTCCCTGTTTGTTAAGTATTGACATTATACTACCCATGCCAATGTCGGGGCAGGGCATGGTTTAGGCTTGGGAAGTAAGAAGAAAAGCTCTGGCCTCTTTATCAACCTTCAGTGGGCTCTCAAAACTCGCATCCTTGGAGCCTCACATCAGAACCAGGGAGAAAACTGCAAATCGAGGCCCCAGGTAGTTCTAGGGAAGGAATCACTTAGCATTATTTCCTGTGGAATTTGCACATACCCCTTCCTTTCCCTTTACAAACCCTGATCCTCTGTTTGGGAAGAAAAAGTGCCCCATAAATGAAGAAGGGATGTGAGTTCCCATCCAGAGCTGAGGGGCCCAAAGGGGGCCAAAAGGAAGTAAAGTGAGATCTTCAGCCCAGCGGAGAGAGGCAGGGTCGGCTCCTCCAAAAGCTGTCCTCGGGGAGTTTCAGTGCGAGGCCTGGATTCCAGGTCCTCGGAGGGGCCTGGGGAGGTTGGGCCTCTGGACACTTGGGATCCGGCCTCCTTCAGCTGCTGAAGTGCTGGGGTCTCTGGACCTGCTGAAACCCATGAGGCCCTCATGGCCACCCACCTCCCCTGGGAGGAAGGGATTTAATGGGGGTCAAGTGTTTGGAGCTCTGGGCAGGAAGCAGTTGTGAGCCCAACGCAGGAAATGCTCCTCAAGAGCCATCCTCCCACAGCGAAGCTCCTCCAAGGAGTCTGTTCACCGCACTCCCCTCCAGGAGCAGGAGGTGGGAGGATCTGGGCAGCGGAGAGAAAGGTGGGCCGGAGGAAGGAGGAGGCGGGACCTGCCACTCACTGCCCCACCCTCTCTCCCTTTCTCCCACCCCTGCTGGAGCCTTGCGCTGACAAGTCCCCCAGCCCCTCCACGCCTTCCCCAGACTTCAGTGTCTGGAGCTCTGTCCTGTCAAGAGCCTTTGGCCTCACAGTCAAAGCCCCCCGCGGTCTGAGGTCTTCTGGCCTTGGCACCCACTGTTTATCCCGGGAGCCCTAGATGCCTCAACCTGCCTGCCTGACTTGCTGTTCCCTCTGCTTTGCTGCCTTGGCCTTATCTGTCCCCACCGCTCTTCTCTCCAGGACCTTTGGAAGTCTGATGCGAAGCTGCCTCCATGCTGAAAGCGCCCCTGGTTCCTTTCACACCACCTTGTTCTCACTTGTCAGAACACAAACCACATTTTCCCTTGTTTTAGAACTGAGAACCTGTCTGTCTTTCCACCAGGGTGAGAGCTCCTAGAACTCTTTTGTTTCCCACAAAAATAAAAGGTGAGCCACCTATGCCATTTTCAAAGTTCTAGCAGCCACATTGAAAAAAAGTAAAAAGAAACAGGTGAAATTGATTTTGATAATAGATTTTATTTAACTCAATAGATCCAAATTATGATCAGTTCCACATGTAATCAATAATAAAATGTTTAATGCTGTACATTATATACATATGTATTTCAAACTAAGTGCTTGGAATTCAGTATGTATTTTACACTCACAGCACCTCTCAACTTGGATTAGTTTTGTGCTCGGTAGTCACATGGCTTGTGGTTACCATAGTGGATAGCGCAGTTCTAGAAATCAGGGATGGAGCCCCAGGTCTATGCTAAAAGTTCAGATAGCATCTTGTTTAAGAAGCCCAGTTGTTGGAACAGATTGCCTAGCTTTGTATACTAGCTCAGCTATTAGCTGTCTGATCTTAGACATGTCCCTGCCTTAACTGTCTCATCTGTAAAATGGGTCTAATAAGCCTCGTAGGATCTTTGTGAGGATTATGTGAAGTGTGTAGAACAACATCTGGCACACACACAGTAGTAGGTGTTCTATAAAGATTGGAGTCTTCATCTCCGAAAGAGGCTAACCTTGGCCCCAAACAATTGTAAGCTGAAAGACTTAGGATATTAAAGGAATTAAAAAAAAAAAAAAGTCTTTGCCCTGTAGCAGACTGAGGCAGAAGTAAGCTGGGTGGGGTGAGTGAGTTTTTTCTGGAGGAGTTGGAATAGGATGGAAGAGGAGAAGGCTGTGGGTGGCTGGCAGAAGGCTCCTTTGAGGGCCAGACCAAGGTTTACAGCTGTGCTGCCATGGAATTTGGAAACAGTAACCGGGCTGGGATGATTCACTGCTGAAATGAAGCTTCTGGCGTTCAGAGAATAGCGGTCTGCAGCGCTGGAGCCTTGAGAAAACGCTTCAAGGAGCAAAGTGAAGTTTGGAAAACCAGCTGGCGGTGGGTGACAGGGAGTTTGCCGAGTTCGCGGTGAAAGGGACTAGTTAGGACAAAGGGTCTGACTGGGGTCAGGCCCACCCCCTTGCAGGTACCCTCCCTTCCTAGCTGCAGGCTTCCTGGGAGACGGAAGCGTATGCCGGCTGCATTTTGAGGCCGTAGCGCCCTCTGCTGGACCTGGGAACCTGGGGCAGCAGCGTGCGTGCGAGGTGCTGGAGATTACGGGAGCGGGTGACAAAATTCTGTGCGGGGAAGGTTCTGTGCCAAATACAGTCCTTCCTGATCCCCCAGACACTCCTGAGGAGATGGCACAATCGGAATCCTTTGACAAGAATATAGGAAGCTTAAGTAAAATGAGCAACCCCTAAAGTGTAGTTGTCTGTTGGATCATCTTTATTTGCGCAATCGGTGTAGATTCAGGGGAACTGTATGTGTTAGAGGCAAGTAATAGTAATAATAGCCACTACAGCTTATATGGCCCTAGTTTGTGCCAGGTGCTATTCTTTTATTATTTTACAGACAAGGCACAGAAAGTTTTGTCACCTGCCTGATGTGACACAGCTATCAGATTTCAGGACCAGGCTGACGTGGGCAGTCTGGCTCCAGAGTGTGTGCGCTAAACCATCTCGCTACCTACCGCTTCTCTGACATGATCAGAAGCACTTTCCCCCTTATGTGAGATATGATAAGTCCAGGTGCTTCAGGAATCTGGACCTTCCTAGTTCTGTCTGAGTCTCTGGCCACTGCAAATTGATTTTGAAAAAAATCGGGGCTAACATTTATTGACCTTTTTGTGCACTAAATACACGCCAGGCCCCATGCCGAGCACACTGTTGGATCATCTCATTGAAGCCCCATAATCGCCCAAGGACTACTATCATCTCCCCCCTTTTACAGATGGGGAAGTGTATTCGTTTTCTTTTTCTTTACTTAAAAAAAATGTATTTATTTATTTTTGGCTGTGTTGGGTCTTTGTTGCTGCGCGCAGGCTTTCTCTAGTTGTGGCGAGCGGGGGCTACTCTTCGTTGCGGTGCGCAGGCTTCTCGTTGCAGTGGCTTCTCTTGTTGCAGAGCACAGGCCCTAGGCACGCGGGCTTCAGTAGTTGTGGCACACAGGCTCAGTAGTTGTGCCTTGCAGGCTCTACAGCGCAGGCTCAGTGGTGGTGGCACACGGGCTTAGTTGCTCCGCGGCATGTGGGATCTTCCCAGACCAGGGCTCGAACCTGTGTCCCCTGCATTGGCAGGCGGACTCTCAACCACTGCGCCACCAGGGAAGCCCCGCAGGTGGATTCTTAACCACTGCACCACCAGGGAGTTCCCCGTGTATTAGTTTTCCATCGCTACCTAACAAATTGCCACAAACCTCGTGGCTTAAAACAATACGCATTAGAAGTCCAGGCATGGCTTAGCAGGCGGACCCTCTGCTCAAGGTCTCACAAGGCTGCAATCAAGGTATCAGCTGGACAGTGTTCTCATCTGGAGGTTTGACAGGAGAAGACTCTGTTTCCAAATTCCATCAGGTTGTTGGCAAAATTCATTTCCTCTAGGGTATACTGACCATCCCAGCTTCCTGCTGGCTGCTGGTTGAAGACAGTTCCTTTCCACAAGGGCTTTCCCAGTGTATCAGTCAGTGTCCTCCAGAGAAAGAGCTCCAATAGGGGGTGTGTGTGTGTGCGTGCATAAAAATATTTATTCCAAGGAATTGGCTTACATCCTCGTGGGGCTGGCAAGCATGAAATCCGTAGGGCAGATCAGCAGGCTGGTAACAGTCAGGTAGGAGGTTATGCGGCAGGCTTAAGGCAGAATTTCTTTATTCCTCAGGGAAACTTCAGTTTTGTTCTTTTTTTTTGGCCACGCTGCGCAGCTTGCAGGTTCCCTGACCTGGGATGGAACCTGCGCCCCCTGCAGTGGAGGCTCTGAGTCTTAACCACTGGACTGCCAGGGAAGTCCTCAGTTTTGTTCTTAAGGCCTTTTGACTGATTGGATGAGACCCACCCACATTACCAGGAATCATCTCCTATACTTAGAGTCTACTGATTGTAGATATTAACCACATCTACAAATTCCCTCCACAGCAGCACCTAGATAAGTGTGTGATTGAATAACTGGGTACTAGAACCTGGCCAAGCTGACACATAACACTTGCCATCATGCCTCACGGGGCCACTTGCTTCCCCACGCCAGCAAGGAGCATCTCTAGAGTGAGCTGGCTAGCAAGAAGGAGCCATATAATCCATATAGAATCATGGGACATCCCATCCCCTTTGCCAGACTCTACAAAGTCAGAAGCAACTCGAGAGTTCCTCCCACAAGCAAGGGAGGGGGATCACACAAGAACATAAACACCAGGAGGTGGGGACATCTTAGAGTCTGTCCACCACAGAAGCTAAGGCTCAGAGAGGTTAGGGAGAGGCCCGAGAGCACACAGTGGTAAAGCTGGGGGTCTGCTAACAGCTCTGCTGGAAGCCCCCTGCTGGTTCCACGTCCATGGGCTAGCCTAGCTGTGTGCCAAGCTTCCCATCTTTCCCTCATCCTCTTTCCCTGGAGAACTTGGCCTCTTGTAGGTTCAACTATCACACACAGGCTGAGGATGCCAAACCCCGGCTTCCTGGCTCCAGATTGTCTGGTTCTCATGGGCCTGTATTTCCACGTGGGTGTCAGCATGTCTCTCATGCAGTGTGGTGAAGAGACCCTGGTTCAGTCTCAGCCTTGGATCAGCCACCAGCTCTCTGAGGAGCCTGGCAAGTCCCTGGACTTCTGCCTCTCAGTTTCCTGGACTCCTCTTCTCACCACCCTGCCCCCATCCGGTCCTCTCCCTTTACTCTCGCACATCCGCCCACCACGCTGCATCCCAAGCCATTCTGCACTCCAGCTGGAATGATCATATCATCCACTCCTGAAAACTTCTCAGTGACTTCCTACTGCCCTTGGCATCAATGGTGAGCTCCTTGGTCTGACCTACCAGTCTCTGTGTGGCTGAGCTCTGGTTCGCAACTCCAGCTTCCTCTCCTGGACCTACAGTTCCACAAAAGATGAGCCCAGGCACCATTGCGGCCCCAGCACCTAGCACCATGCCTGGAACCTAGGATGAGTCACCACATACCTGATAAGTGACAGAAATGGTCATGTGAAAAGAGTGGGCTGAATCAGGCAACACTTCAGGTCCTGCTTGTGATTCCCCTAATCTCTGTCTGCTCCATCCGGTAACACTAGGCTCAGGCAGCCAGGTGCTATTGTGAATAGATGGATCCCCAATGGGCCACACCAGGCCTGATTGCCGTTTCCATGCCTTTGTTTCTATTCTTCTAGTGATTATCGTATAAAGTATATCCTATAATTATATACAGGGCATATTGTTTTGGCCTGTACCCTAAAAACTACAGTGTGCATCAAAGTCTGAAGTTAACTTATTCCTTTACTTACTTTCCTCCTGGACCAAAGAACACTTTAACTTCATTTATCATTTATGTTGTACATTTTAATTCCCTTCTTTAACTTTACAGGACATTATTATTATTGTTTATGAAGTCAATGCTTATTTAGATCTATGTACGTATCTTTACTCTTCACTTCTTTAAAATATTTTTAATTGAGATATACTTCATCATTTTAAGTGTACAATTCAGTGGCTTTTAATATATTCACAAGGTTGTACAACCATCACCACTATATAATTTTATAATATCTTCATCACCCCAAAAGGAAATCCTGTACTCATTAGCAGTCACCCCCCATTCCTTTTTCCCTCTACCCCCTGGCAACCACTGATCTACCTTCTGTCTCTACAGATTTACCTATTCTAGACATTTCATATAAACAGAATCACACAGTATGTGGCCTTTTGTGTTTGGCTTCTTTCATTTAACATAATGTTTTAAAGATTCATCCATATCATAACATGTGTCTGCACTTCATTCCTTTTAATGAGTGAGTAATATTCCATTGATAAATGGAATATTCCATCGATAAATGGAATATTCCATTGATAAATGGATAAACTTCTGTTTATCCATTCATCTGTTTGGGTTGTTTCCACTTTCAGGCTATTATGAATAATGCTGCAGTGAACATTTGTGTACAAGTCTTCATTCCTTCTTGCATCTTAGACTTTCCATCTGGCATCACTCTCCTTCTGCTTGAATTGCATCCTTTACAATTTCCTTCAGTGAGGTTCTGCTGGTAGCAAGCTTTCTTAATTTTACTAGTTTTGTTTGAAAATTCACTCTTGAACTCTAGGGCAGAAGTTATTTTCTTTTAGCATGTTCAAGATATCATCCCACTGGCTTCTGGATTTCGTTATTGTGTTGAGAAGGCTGCTCTCAAGATCCTCATTCCCGCTGTTGGTATATACTCTCCCTTCCCTGCTGCCTCAAATTGGAGTCATTCCCCAAGGCCTGCCTCTACTTCCACCTCTTCCACCAGCCCTTCCTCTTCCTGCCCCCTTTGAGCTTTCCTACCCCAGAACTAGAACTGACTGTCCCCATTCAGTGGCAGCACCTTGGGACTTCTCTTGCATGATCTACTTATCAAATCATTTTACGGATTGATTTATTACCTCCCCCACTAGGTGATCAGCCTAGGGAAGGCAGGAATAGCCACGACCAGTGGCTCCAAATCCTGACCATCAGGAGGTGTGGTGGGGATGGGGGAGAGTCGGGTTCAGTAGGTTTGAAGCAGTTTTTAGGTCTGACCAGGCATCTGGGAGTGCAGGTTAAGAACTTACCCCCCCCCCGTCCAGCTGCATTAAATCCCTACTGGCCCCAGCGAACCTCCTCCCCAGAGCTGGAGGCCTCTGGGAGAGGTTGCTTCGGGTCTGGACCCGCCCTGGTCTAATCTGAGATCTCCCCGAGTTGGGCGAGGAGGCTCGAAGGCAGATGCACTGCGTCTAGTCGACGGTAGGTGGCAGCACATACATTCTCATTGCAGCCCTGGCAGCTGCTCGCGGACTTCCGGGTGGGGCTGGGACCGAACGGGGCATGACGGAATGCGGCTGCCCCAAGTCGGACCTCCTTTTAGTCCACAGTGCCCAAAACAGAATACGGTCAACAACTTCTCCTCCAGCCCTCTCCCTGTCTCCTCTCCCCTTAGGCCCCGTGCTACGGCGATCCCCACCAAATTCGAGTTTCCTGTCCAGTACTGTTTCTTGCCTACTTAAACTTTGCCCTTGCTGACCACCTTCTGAAATGCTCTTTCAATCCACTCTCCTAGCTATTCTCAGTTCAAAAAAATTTTGTTTGTTTTGTGAATTGGTTACAATGATCTTAAACTTTACAGATGATAATGAGTGCCAAGAAAAGTATAAGTAAAATAGAGAGGGGTCTTGCCTTACCGGGTATGAGAACAGACTATGGGGACTTCCCTGGTGGCAACAGTGGATAAGACTCTGCGCTCCCAATGCAGGGGGCCGGGGTTCCATCCCTGGTGGGGGAAATGGATCCCACATGCATGCCGCAACTAAGAGTTCACATGCCGCAACTAAGGAGCCTGCCTGCCATAACTAAAACCCGGCACAACCAAATAAATTAATAAATATTAAAAAAAGAAGAAGAAGAACAGACTTTGAAGCCTCCAGAATTAAGTCCCTTAACATTGCTATGGGAATAGAAAAATTGATCAGAACAGAATAGAGAATCCAGAAATAAGTCCCACTACATATGAATTTCTAAGATATAACATAGGGGGGTTTTCAGTTAATTGGGAAAAAAGAAAAATGATTTTGCAATAGCAGGCTCTCCAAATGAAAGAAAATAAAACTAGAGCTTTATCTAACACCATACACAAAAAAGAACTGTAGATGGATTAAAATTTTAAATGTAAAAAATAAATTTATCTTACAACTAGTGGATAGATAAATTCTGGAGATCTAAGGCACAACACAGTGATTATAGTCAATAATACTGTATTACAAGCTACAAAATTGCTGAGAGACTAAATCTTAACTGTTAACACAGAGAAGAAATGATAAACATGATATCATAAAAATGATAAACATGTTAGCTAACACTACTGTAGTAGTCATGTTGCAATATATAAAGGTCACTCAGCCTGAAGAATCTGCAGAAGGGAGGTGGAAGGTATGGCCCCTGGCCCTGTAGAATCTCTTAGAGAGATTCTCTAAGAGCCAGCACTCTTAGAGCAGTTGGCCTCACATTTTCATGGTCATCAGAATCATGTTTTGGGGGATGGGGATGGTATTAAGATTCAGCAGAACTGGGCAGGGGGAGCACCGTAATCTAGCTTTTATTAATTTAAAAAAGTATTTATTTATTTGGTTGCGCTGGGTCTTAGTTGTGGCAGGCAGGCTCCTTAGTTGCGGCATGTGAACTCTTAGTTGCAGCATGCACGTGGGATCTAGTTCCCCGACCAGGGATCGTACCCGGGCCCCCTGAGTTGGGAGCGCAGAGTCTTAACCATTGTGCCACCAGGGAAGTCCCATAATCTGCATTTTAAACAGCACTCCCATGTTATTCTGACCACATTTTGACAATCTCCTCCAAACTCAAGATCCACATAGACAACTTCTTTTCATCTCCATTTAAACTCTCAGAGATGTCTCAGGCTTAGTACGTCCAAAATGCAACTCTTGATACCCTCTAGATTTGTCCACCACCCACCCAACCCTCCTAATCTCAGCAAATAACTCCCCATTCCACTTGGTTACTCACACCGGGAACCTGGAAGCCATTGTTGATTCCATCCTTTTCTTATCCCCAACATCTAATCCATTATCTTGCCAATCCTTCTTCAAAATGTACCTTAAACTGCCTTCTCTCCGTCTCTACTGCCACCATCTTAGTCCAGGCCATCACCGTCTATCACCTCTCATGGAATTTACTGCAGTAGCAGCATATCTGTTCTCCCCACTTCCATTCTTGCCCCCTTAAAATCCATACTCCATACAGTCAATGATGGATCTCTTGAAAACGTAAGTAGGGTCACATTGCTCCTCTTCTCCAAATCTGTCAAAGACCCCCCTCCTGTGCGGAATAAGCTCCAGCTCCTTGCCATGACTTCAAGGTCCTCCTAGGCAAGACGGTCCCGGCCTCCCTTTCTGTTAGGGAACCATTGACCGAAACCACCAGCCTTGGCCAGGCATGATGATAACCACTTGCATGAGTTGCCTCACAACAGGAGGTTTCGATAAGGAACATGGTGCTTCCACCGAAAACTAACCAGGAGAATTTGGGAGGGGCCAAAAGGAGGGAGGAGCCGCCAGTCCATAATACTGTCCTACCAACCTCCCAGACTCCTTCGCGCTGGAATCCATCTTGGCTGGGAGATGCGCATGCCACCGGGAAGGACCCTGAGTCAGACCAAATATGGGCCAAGCAAGATGAATGGCCAGAGACAACCTGGAAACTAACCCCATTACCATAAAACCTGAGGCTGTGAGCCACATGGCAGAGCAGTTCTCCCGGGTTCCCTTACCCTATTGCTTTCTGCCCAGGCATGCCTTCCCTGTAAAGTCTTTTGCTTTGTCAGCATGTGTGTCTCCTCAGATAATTCATTTCTTTGTCCATATATATACACAAAGAAATGAGAGTGAAATGATAAATGAAATGATAATTCATTTCTATATATATATATATTTTTTATTGGCGTATAGTTGTTTTACAACGTTGCGTTAGTGGAGTTCCCTGTGCTGTACAGCAAGTTCTCATTAGTTATCTATTTTATACATGTTAGTGTATATATGTGACAATTCATTTTTGAGCATTGGACAAGAGCCCACTCTCGGGCCCCGGGTCTCCCTTCCCGCAACATTTTCACTTCTTGCAGTACCTCTAACCAGGACTGGCTATATAACATGCAGGGCCCAGTGAAAAATGAAAACGTGGGGCCCTTGTTAAAAAATTATTAAGAATTTCAAGATGTGACAGCAGAGCATTAAACCAAGCATAGAGCCCTTCTGATTACAGATCCTTGTGTGACTGGCCCTGCCTCTGTCTGGAACTGTCTGCCCCAGTTTATAACAGCCATCTCTCAGCTCGAATGTCACTTCACCAGAGATGTCACCTGATTATCACTGAATTTAAAGTAGCCTCACCCAATTCCTCTCTATCACATCACTGGGTATTATTTTCTTCCCAGCACCTGGCCATCTCAAACGATCTCATTTTTTACTTGTGTGTTGTCTGTCTCTCCCCACCTTCTCCCCACAGCCAGAATATAAACTCCATGAAGGACCTTTCCTGCTGTGCTCAGCTTGGTATCTCCAGCAACTAGAGCAGGGTTGCTTCAGACTAGGTACAGGATAAATATTTGATGAATAAAGGAACGAGTATGCCTAAACACTGAAGGAAGCTGGTCTAGCATTGGCCACCTACCACAGGGGAATCCAATGGCCAGCAGCGTTTTCTTTTTTTTCTTTGGGCATTGTGAATACCATAGGCTCCTTTTCTCCCACTGCCTTAGTTCTATCCCAAGTCTCACACTTAAGTTCCTGTCTTTCCTCTGAGTGAGAAAGGATGAACAGACCATGTTTGAATCTGATTAGCTGTGTGACCAAGGATAAATGATTTGACCTTTCGGAGCCCTGCCTCTTCATCTACCCCATGAGGATAATCATGTTATCAGCTATTGAGATGATTTTGAAATTAAATGGGTGAAAATTAATAAAGGGAAACCTCACTAAAATGGAGTCAGGAGGACAGAACGGGGAGCTCTCACTCACATATCACTCCATATTGTCGACTGAAAAAAGATGCACAACCTAAAGTTGAGAATTATGTTTTATCTGGTGGACTTTCTGAGGACTTCAAGCCTGAGAGGCAGCCTCTCAGATAGCTCTGAGGGACTGCTTTGAAGAGGGAAGGGAGGAGCCAGGATGTGTAGGAGTTTTGCAACAAAGACCAGGTAGTCAGAACAGCAGAAGATTACTGTTAATTAAAGAAAACCCAGACATCTCAAGTTAATTAATTTAGCGCTTTTCTATGTATGGAAGATGCAAGAGTCTGGGCTCACTGAAATTGTTCCTTTGATGTGCACCTTAGCTATCTAGGGCCAGTATCCTGTTTTATCCCATCCTGAGTTCCCTCAGGGCTCATCATAGTGGGTGGCTGTAGTGGCTTGATGGCTGCAACATCCTTTGTTTACTGATATGGCAGGGAATATTTTTCATTCATGATATGAAAACAGATCTCAACAGGGAGAAATGTACCATTCTTCTCTGGCAGGAAGTGACACTACTTTGCTACCACCAGCAGGAAGAAGGAAGATTTTCTCCTCGCCTGGCAACAGCACAGCCAATGAGAGACTGTCACAACTCAACCAGTGAAAAGCCATTATATTTTGAACTCCTATTTTCCTCCAGTGGACTTTTTGTTTATAACAGTCCCTCGCAACTTCCTCTTCTCCTCTATAAAAGGATTTACTCTCCTTTGCTTTATGGGACTTGCACGGGGTTTGCTGTAGTTGCTTGTACTAAAATTCTTTGCTGCTCCAAATAAACTCATTTTGCTAGTGAAAAAACAGAAAGAAAAACAAAAAACGGACTGTTTTTCGATAACAGAAAGATTTAAATCTCTCAGGCTATCTTCCTTCTCCTTTCCCACATCTTCACAGTATACTTTTGACTTTATTTATTTATTTAACATCTTTATTGGAGTATACAATATACTTTTATGACATTTTTGTTAGATCAATATTCAGTTTTCGTATTAGTGTGATTGTAAATATTTTTCACAGGTAAACCATGTTGTGTAGTAGGATTATTATGATTATATTTTTCCCTACAATTTTCCCCTAAAGTTAATTCCTTTTTTTTTCCATTTGCTTAGTTTTCTATATTCCTATCCTGATGTTTCCCATCAAACACTTTAAAGAAGTGTAAATCTCTCTTTCAAGCCAACTGTATACTCCATCAGATTTCTTTTTGCCAACAACATTCCTGGGGGCCTCTGTCCTCCTGTGTCCTACTGTTCTCATCTGTATTGGGTGTTTTTAGGTCTGCTGGAATGTCTCTACACAGTCACGCTGGGAACTCTCTTTGCTTCTTTCTCAGGTTAGAGCTCTGCTTTCTGGATTTCAAGTCTCCCTCTTTCTTGTTTTACTCCTTTTTTTTTTTTTTTTTTTTTGCTGTAGAACATCTTTAGTGGCTTCCAGAGAAAGAGTACATGGGAAATAATTTTTTTTGGTAGCTTGCACGTCAAAAATGTCATTTTTCTCCCTCATAGTTGATTAATGATTTGACTGGATATAGATTTCTGGGTTGGAAACCATCCTCTCTTAGAATCTTCAGGGCATTGTTCGTCAGTCTCCTCCCCTCTGGTGTTCTGCAGAAGACCAAGATCATTCCAATTCTTGGTCCTTCATTTCCAACCTATTTTTCTTCTTTGGAAACCTTAAGGAGCTTCTCTTTGTCTCATGTGTCCTGAAATTTCACAGTGCTGTACATGGCAGCAAGTTAGTTTTCATCCATTGTGCTAAGCCCTCTCAATTTGGAAACTCAGGCCGTTAATAGCAGAAAGTGTTTACATGTTATTTCTTTAATATGCTCTTCCGTCCATGTTTTTCCCTGTTCTTCCTAGAAATCCTCCTATTCAGATGTTGGATTGATCCTCACACTTTCACATCTGTTCTTTCCTGTTTTCCATCTTATCCATTCAACAAATCTTTATTTAATGCCTACTATGTACCATTCATTATTCTAGATGCTGGGGATATAGAAGGGAACAAAACTGAGAAAAATTCCTGCTCACATGGAGTTTACATTACATATTAGAAAATGATAAGCACAATAGAGAAAAGTAAAATTAGGGAAGGAGGCTAGGAAGTTCAGAATACAGGGCTCTGTAAATAGGGTGATCAGGGATCTTACTGAGAAACTAACATTTGAATAAAGATGAGGGGGCAAGCCATGTCAGTGGATATCTGGGAAAAAATAATAGGCAGAAAGAATAGTATATACATTAGCCCCTAAATGGGGCAGGTTGAGGCAGGAGCAAGCCCGTGGGATCAAGGCTTAGCCAAGAGGCCAGTTTTTTCAGAGAGAAGGGAAGCAGAGGGCAGAGAGGAAAATGAGGTCTGAGAGGTGAAGCGGTAGTCGGTGGATTTTACTGTGAATGACAGGGAAAGCCACTGGAGGGTTGGACCAGGGGACTGACGTAACTGATTGACTTTTTTAGCAGGATCACCGTAGCTTGAACAGTGTACGGCAGGGGTCCCCAACCCTGGGGCTGCAGACCGGTATCGGTCCGGGGCCTGTTAGGAACAGGGCCGCACAGCAAGATGTGAGTGGCGGGTGAGCCAGCAAAACTTCATCTGCTGCTCCCATCGCTTCCCATCGCTCGCATTACCGCCTGGACCATATCCGCCACCCCCCACCCCCACCTCTCGGCCACGGAAAAATTGTCTTCCACGAAACTAGTCCCTGGTGCCAAAAAGGTTGGGGGCTGCTGGTGTAGGGGGTCAGGGTGGAAGCAGAACGTTTAGTAGCTATTGCAATAATTAAGGAGAAAGTGAAGGTGGCTTGGACCTGGGTGTCTTTTTATTCTGTTTTCTGGGAAATTCCCACAAGTTTATTTTCTAACTCTTCTATTGGATTTTAAATTTCTGCTTAAGAAATTTTAACTTCCAACTTATTTCTTAATTTCTGAACATTCTTTTTTCTTTTTTGGCATCTTATGCTCCCTGATGTGGACCCTTGTTCCCTAATGTGATCTTATGTCTCCGTAGATAATGATTATAATTCTTTTCAGGTTTCTTTTGCTACCTCCATTATCTCTGACTCCTCTGAATCCCCTTTTTCTGTTGTTTTGTCTTGTTTTGATTTTGGATGGGGTTGTCTCTGTCTCTCCTGTTACAGGTTTCCTTCAATGTCTGGTAATCCTTGGCTATCCATTCATACATAAGAGTTGAGTGGAAGTTCTGTGTAATGGGGCTACCTGAATGATGGACTTCTCTGTGGGCTATTTGGGCAGGAAGAAGACCTTTATGTTGAGGAGAACCCACCCCTCACTCCCATTTTTGGTAAGTGTCGGGGTTTTTTCCACTAAGCCAGTCAATTTCCCAGAGCAGGATCTGTGAATGAAAAATATCACCTGCCATGTCAGTAAACAAAGGATGTTGCAGCCATCAAGCCATAACATTACAGCCTCCCTAACGGTGAGCCCTGAGGGAACTCTGGTTGGAAACAGAATGCCCACGCTGCAGCCACCCTAATAGTGCACCCTGAGGAATCTCAGGATGAGAAAACACAGGATACTGGCCCCAGATAGCTGAGGTGCATATCAAAGGAGTGATTTCAGCGAGCCCAGACTCTTGCATCTTCCCATACACAGATAAGTGCTAAATTCCTTAAATTGAGATATCTGTTTTTCTTTAATTAATAGTAATATTTGATGTTCCGACTACCTGGTCTTTGTGGCAAAAATTCCTATAGATCCTGGCTCCCCCCTTGCCTCTTCAGAGCAGTCCCTCAGAGTGATCTGAGAGTCCTATCTCCCGGGCTTGAAGTCCTCAGAATGTCTGCCGAACAAAACGTAACTCTTAACTTTTAGGTTGTGCATTTCTTTTCAGTCAATAGATCCTATCTAGTCTATCACTGGGAGAAGCCTGACTCTCTGACCAGAATGTTGCCTTTTACGAAATCTTCCCATTTTCAGCATGATATCTCCCTCTTCAGTCGTCACAGATATGAAGTCTCTCTGGTTCAGCCTTTTCAGAGGAGAACCCTCCAGTTCATTACCTGGGTGGGAAAGGGATTTAGAGTCTAACTGTTCCCTTAACTGCCTTGTAACCAGTCCTCTTGTTTTTAGCGCCATTTACACCTTCATCTTCAGTGGTACCTGGTGATTCCAATTCTTGAGCCTTTCTATTATACCTTAGCATCAATCAACTTGTTTCCTGGCTTCCCTACTCCAGGACTTTGCTTTCTCCATTCTACTAAAGCCATTTCCATTTATCTATGCTCTCCAGCTTCCGAATGATGTTGACATCTCTTGTCTGCTATCGTCCTTTCTTCAGGTCTTTTTGTCCATGTGAATTTACGCCCTTCTCATCCTTTTACTGTCATTTCAGTGGGGTTGGGAGAGGGAGAAGAGGTAAATGTGTCATGTGCGTTCATGGGATTCAACCTGCCACCTTTACCCTCAAGTCTCTTCACAGTGTTTCAATTCTGTGTGTTCTGCCTCTACTTAAATAGGGAGCTCTATTCACTGCTCAGAACTGTATTCCGCTTGGACTGGGGGTTAGGTGCAGCAGAAGGTAACAAAGGAACAGAAGATACACACACTTTCTCCAAAAAATTACATTCCATTTGACTCTCTCAGGGCAGGGTAAGAGCCCTTTTTCCATCATGCGATTTCTGTCAACTACTCTTTTCAAAAGCAGGGAAGTCCTGCTACCTCTCCTATGTGTTTTATGTATTTTGGCTAAGGGAGCTGTAGGGCTAGGTGGGGTGCTCAGGAAGGTCAAAGGGTGGAAAAATCTGATTCATAACCCACACACAGACAGTGAGGGGAGGGAGGGAGGGAGGGAGGGAGGGAGACGCAAGAGGGAAGAGATATGGGAACATATGTATATGTATAACTGATTCACTTTGTTGTAAAGCAGAAACTAACACACCATTGTAAAGCAATTATACTCCAATAAAGATGTTAAAAAAAAAGACAGTGAGGGTCAGGGGCAGTATAAATTACCAATTTCCTTATTTTTAAAAAGGAAACTGAAGCCCAGAGAGCTGTAGTCGATTTGTATCAACTTTGGTCTCTTGGGAAATACTTCTCTCAAATGATCGCTTGAAAATGCCACATTATTAGCAGTCTTTGGCCCTTTGGGTCTAAGGTTCTCTCTGTCCCAAGGCTGCAGGCCCCTTGCTGTTCCTTGGGTCAAAGGTCGCTTCAGAGGTCGTTCCTTTCACCACCGCCCCTCAGTTTTGTTTTTTGTAGCACTGGTTAATTTTAAAAATTATGTTATTATATTATCTGATTATCCTCACTGGAATGTAAGCCCTATGAGAGAAGGGATCTTTCCTGTCTCGTGCGCCGTTTAATCCTCAGGGTGAACCTGGGATTCGAAACTAAGTCTGACTCCAAAATCCGCGCTTTCAGCCACTACATTATGCTGCTATTTGGTAAAGAAAGCAGAGGATGGGCTTCTGCGTTTTCAGGCAAGCAAGAGTGCAAAAAGAGATACCCTACTGGGAGAAGGGAGCAGGTTGAAAACATCCGGCTCTAGGAGCGCAGCGCCCTCTCGTGACCTTTCTCTCCGGAAGCGTTTGCAGCCCTCTGGCGCGAGTGCGCACGCGCGGCCTCCGGGGTCTCCCTCTGGGTCGCGCGCGAAGCGGGGACGTGAGGGAAGGTTCCGCCTCCAGGGTAGAAAGGCGCCTGCGCCGGCGGTGCTCCGGTCGGGACGCGCATATCTCGCTTCCTCCCTCCCTGACCTGTACGCGGGTGGGCGTGGGAGGAGGCGGGGAACACTGGAGGGGAGCGAGGGGGCGGGTGTCGCGGGAGGGAAGGAGCGAACCGGAGAGCGTCGTCCTGAGAGGAGTGAAGGCGGCAAAATGGCGGACCGCTTCTCCCGCTTCAACGAGGACCGAGACTTTCAGGTAAACACGGGCGTCGCCGAGGTCCGGGGAAGGCGCTGGCCGAGCCGGAACCTCCTCATCCCCCGCTCCCAGCTCGCTTTCTCTCCGGGGTCTGCTCCGGCTTCCGAAACGGCTCCCTTTTCTCCCTCCTCTGATTCCTCAAGGGGCCTCCCGGTTTGAGGCGAGGCCGCATCTCCTCTCACCCCGTATCCTCTTACCTCTTTACCTCAGGCCGCCGGGTTTACGGCCTCGGCCTGTTCGGGCTGCGGGTTTGGGAGCCCCAGCCTGGCTGCTGGGGGTGGGAGGAGGGCTGTGCTGCCCTCGGGTGTGCCCAGCGTGTTGCGGGCGCTGGGCTGTCTCCCAGGGGACACGGCGGTTGGGTTGGGGGGGGGGGGCGGGCTTGGGGCGAGTGTTGCTGAGACCGGGGCTCCCGAACCCCTGGATTTTGCTCGCACGGCTCTTCTTGGGGTCCTTCCCCCTCTTTCCTCATTGTAACAGATAAATCCCTTTCATTGTCTATTTTTCCATATCGTCACCCGGAGAAAGGGGGCTTTAGTTATCAGACGCCTTCTTGGTTAGTCAGACATTGAGATTTCTCCGGGCGTAAATGTTGCTGTTGTCGTTAGACCATTAAATGGGCTTGGAAAACAGTAAGTTACAGGATGATGGTCGATGTAGGCTTAGCCCTAAATCCTACCTCGAGAGATTTGTAAGAAGCGTCCTGATAATGGACTACAAGCAGGTGATGACTGGTACCAAAAGCTTGATTTTTTTCCTTCAGTTGCAGGCGTTGTATGGAAAAATGTCCTTGCCATGGCAAGCGTTATTGAGGAAAAAATTAAGGCCAAATTAGAACAACACGTCTTTCGGCTGTTTTCGAATACCTTCCAGTTAAGCATTGTTACCGCAGCAGTTTCGGGTACTGAAAGGGATTTAGTAGAGATGGGCTTAAAATACATCCTCAATCTCAAAGAAACCACTGCATTACTACCGCATATCCTGGCAACAGCAGTTTGGGTCAGGGGATGCCGAACTCAAATTATTATCCCGCTGCAGATCTTTCTCAGAGTAACACGGGAATACACGGGGTAGGTTTCGGAAGGCAGTTTGAAGGCTTTGAATTCTCCGAGATGTTTGGGTTGGTACATAAACAGGTAAAACAGTTAAGCCAACACTGTTAACAATCTGGTGCCTAGCACGCTTATGAGAAGTTTTGCAGCAGTGAAGGATCTGGGGCTGTCGAAAAGCCTTGTGATCACGCGCCTGCTGATAGCTGCAGCACAACACAGGATCTCAAGGTGTTTAAGGCTATAATGCAGGTCCTGGGAAGTTGGAAGCCATCAGTTCATATTAGCCATTTGAACCCTGGGAAAGGTGGTTTTTTGTTTGTTTGTTTTAGGGAGCACCATAAAACATGAGTAGGCTGCAAGATGTGTGGGATTTATTGGTAGTTTTTTAAGGAGACATGTTGGTAACTAAAATCCTCAAGTGCTTTTCAGAGGAGAGAATTTGAGGATCACTTAATAAAATTGAAAATAAATAATATGGACAACTGAGTTTTGAGGGGAGATGTTTGTCAACCACAGGATTTCAGCAGTCAAACAAACAGGATTTGCAGGGCCTTGAAAGATTTTGAAAACTGGGGAGCAGAGTATGAATGCCGTCACCTGAAAAAACTGAGAAAGCCTCTACTTTTTCAAGTAAGATGACTTTCTCTTTTGATGCTGTAGTTGCGTTTATATAAGATCTGCTTTTGGTTGCTTGGTAGTCCTTTGAAGATACTACATATATTTTATGCACTGCTTTTATATTGGAATACCCAATTCCTGCTGTATTGGGTCAGCCAGGTAAATATTGGTATTTAAAATTCGGATGTCCCAGCATTATGGATAAATAGGGCATTGGTAATGAAAAACTTTTAGACAATTACAGGATAATAAAACTTCTGTAAATTATTGTGCTAACATTAAAAAAAAACATTCATTTAAAATACTTAAAAGTACTGTTTTCTGGATGTTTTAATAAAAGGGAAAATATAGATTGATTTTCATTAATGATGTCATTTGATTTAGTTATTGGAGGGAAGACATAATAGGATGCTCCTGCATATAGTATATCTGAAACGTTGTTCAAGGTCAGGTTATTCAAAATTAACTGTGGCCTTCTTTTAAGGCCTTAAGTGATAAATGAGGTGAAGCCAGTAAGTACACTTGAAAACAGATCCAAAGTAGGTTTCCAGACACAGTGCACAGATCCTGTTGCTTTAAACAGATCTTTTTCTAGTACTGGAAATTTTTCTGTGCACCTTCTCTGGTAAGTTCTAGATGATTATCATTTTCTTTGCCTTTAATTTGGCAAGATAATTTAGAATTTCACTCTTTGCCAATTTACCATCAAGTGCAAATTTTGGGGAGTTTGAGTACTGTCTCTTGAATTTAGTATGGAGTCAGAGGTGGCTTCACTATTAGATTTTGTGAACACGTAAAGTTTCAAAGGTGTCTTGTATAATATAGTGAGGAGCTTAACTGGTATGCCACTTGAAGCACTTATGAATATAAAGAGTAATTATTATCAGGGACATATGTTTGAAAACATTTGATAACTTCATTTTAATAAACAGGTACTGTTCTATGAGCTTTATGTGTGTTATCTCATAATCTTCACAATAACTGTAGGAGGTGGGCACTATTACTCTCATTTTCAAATGAGGCAGCTCAGGCACAGATAATTAAATAACTTGGCCAAGTATACGCAGCTGGTAAATGGCAGAACCTGGATTCAGACTTTGGCTTTTTGACTTTTGAACGTGTGCCCATGACCATTATCTCTACTGGCAATTATGTATTTTATATAACTGTAATCGAGTCATCAGATGTGTAGGATAAACTTATAGGTCACAAAGAATAAATGAGCTTTTAGAGAGGTGATACAATTACAGTTTTTACTCTGTTCCGTTTTGTGCAGATCTGTTTCTCGTTGGTCTCCCAAGGCTTCTAGGGAGGCTCCGGACAGTAATAAGTTACACCTTGTTGTACAGGATATATCGTTAACTTGTTTTAGTTCAGACATTCTTTTGTGTACCCCTTTTAAGTGGTATTTTATCTTTGGAAGTCTTTGAGATTTAGGCTGATGTATTTATTTTTTTAATGTTTTAAGAGTTTTAACTACTCCTTTAAGAATCTGACCTCAATTTCTGAATGAGACATGACTTCTGCCTACGTTTACCAGATTAAGGCATACTTGTTCACAGATTGAAATGTTACACAAACTAATGGAAAATAACATAGTATAATTTACAATATAGATGTGTTCAGCACTTTGAACTACAAGTTCACTAAAGAAAGTACTATTTGTACAGTGATGTACAGCTACGAGGTGTACACACTGCTTAGCGTTTAGTGGTTGCGCAGCATTGATGATGATGCAGCTGAATGTTAGTGAGGAAATGTTCTTCAGCTTGCGTACCTGCAGAGGACTGGTGATTTAGAGTAGCCTCTCATTTCTTCTTGTTCTGAATGTATTCTGCATTAGATTTCTAATGAAAAGGAGCTACAATAATAGATCAGTGAGTGATAATGAGAGAAACAACTATCTTAAAGGTGATAATAAAAATGTAAAAATTACCCAAGAACTTCCTATAACCTATATAGTAATCATAATGGTACACAGCAATAAGCAAGTCATGTATTACTTTTATGTAGTATGTTTGTAGGATTCCTTTTTGTGTTTCATATATGATACCAGGATGTGACCTTCAGATAATTCTTAATTGAGACCATTAAGTCAGGAGGTTTACAGTTTAAAAATATTTAGGTCATAGAAATATATTAATATATTTTCTGTGTGGGTCTGTGTAATAGAGTTGGCATTCTAATGCAGGCATGCCAGAGATCACACATGGGCAAGTGTTCTAATCTCTGTTTCCTGTGTTTCCTGTCATCTGAAAGCTGCCACTAGCTATGAAAATCATTGTCAGCTTTGCTTGGGAGACTGAAACTTACGCAAAATCATTACTGTTTCGTTTCCCATATACATTATGATAGGTGGAAAGGATTGGAACCAAGGCTGTACAAATTTCAAAATACTGATGATGAATTGGCATGATTATTATTAGCAAATGCGAAATTATTGGTTAGTATATTCTCAAGGGATCAAGAGTGGCCAAAGAAAGGTCAGCATAAAGGAGAGCTCCCTGGTGGTGATTTGAAGGGTAGAGGGTATATATTTAAGGCAAAAGGCACTTAAAAACGTGGGGCATGTTAAGGAATAACATCATAGAGACACTTACAATTTGCGTTGAAGGGAGGATGGGGTTGGCGAGAAGTGTGATCATAGGGCTTCATGTGATGGTACCCTTATTTATTTGTTTTCAAAGTGGGCATGGAAGACCAAGAAGAAACAAATAATGTCTAGACAAATATATCGTTAGGCTGAGTGCCGTCAAAATTATAGAAAAATAGGTGTCCCTGTTGTATTCCTTCCTTTTAGTCTGTATGTGTCACAGAATTCTCATTAAAGTACTGCGAAGGATTCTTTTATCACATTTTCTCAGGTCTTTAAGTTATATAACCAGAACTAAAGTTTGTGACTTAAATTTTTTTTTAATGTATATAATTAGCTATCCTGATTGTGCTGCTTCATTGCTGAGATAATTTCCATATAAATTCAGTCTATTTGGGTACATGATAAAATGAATAAAGAACAGTCTGTTTTCTTGATGTGGTCAAGATTACCATTTTTGGAAAAGTTGTAGCAGAAGTTCATGAAATCTTGAATTATGGATTTGAAACCCATGTAGAGGTTTCATTTTTGTTCTTGTGATTTAATAAGTTTCTAATATTTTATTAATGAAAATGGATTCCAGCTTGAGGTAGACATCCAGTTCTTGAATTCTATTCAAATTCCTTCCTGAAACAACTTGGTACTTTTGCTTGTATGCCTGGCATTCTCTTTTCATATTAGCATTGCCATTTAGTATTAAGTGAAAGCTGACTCATGGCAATTACCAAAGGAATTACAAATGACCACCACAAATCCTGAAAGAAGGCATTGATTTGATATTGCAGTGAATACCAGAAGATGTTGTAATGATTTTCCAGTTATAAAAAATGAATTGTCCATTTAACTTGGAAGTCTAACCAAATGTGCTTAATTCATGTTGTATTAATCAGTGCAAAAAATTAAATATGCTCAGGCTGAATATACCGTGTTGTCATTCTTACACAAAATGATATCTTTGGGATTTAACATACACTTAGTATTTTATACTAATTTAGGAATGTATGGGGGAAAAGTATAGCTAAAGTTGGTTTGGCATTGTACATAGGTTAATAGCACACAATGTTTTAGTAAGTGCTATAGAGAGTAAGAAATTAAAGTTAGGACCCAAAACCACGAGTTTCCTGTTTCTTGCCTTAATTCTTCTTTTTACTGACAATCTTAGGGTAAGATAAATCTTGTGTTTTGTGTCAGTCAAGCAACCAGAAAGTTATCTTTGTAATATTACATTTACTCTCATCTCGTGAGGTTCCAATTATTTTTTGCCATCCTTGCCACTCTTTAGCAATTACATTGATTTCGAGAGGGAATTTCAATTTATTGCTGTGTTTTATAGAACTGAAATACAAAATAGCTCTCCAGGTTTAAAGATGTAATAGAGAAAAGTCATTGATCGTGGTGTTTTTTTTTTTTTTTTTTTTTAGCTTGAACCCATGTCCCCTGCATTGGCAGGTGGATTCTTAACCACTGCGCTGCCAGGGCAGTCTAGTCATGTTTTGTATCTGACATTTTAAATAATGATTGTTGGAAAAGTCAGTGTTCGTATCTCATGGTTCATGTAATAGTATTTTTCCAGAGTTGATGAGAGAAGAACAGCTTAATTTTTCACCCTCTTTATAGGTAGTACTGATAAAAAAATCAAGAAATTAATTTGATACTTTAGGTCTTGACTATAGAAGAAACTAAAGCTGATGCTTGTGGATTATATGCTGTAGTGTCAATAATTTCTCTTGTTGCTATGAGTAAAATTATGGAGTATTTTTAAAGAAGGGGCAAAAGTGATTGAAAATTTAATTGGTTTAATACTACTTTAGGGTATCATCTGCACGAGAGATGCAAAGTTTATTTACTTCAAGAATATTTTTTAGAATATAAGCTAATTTTAAAAATTGTTAAAACAATATTTGAATAGGGGTTGTACTAAGAATAGTATGTATGATTATGTGGCGGAGTTGGTTAAGAAGTGGTGTTTTTCAAGGAGCTATTGTTTTAGCTGGAGAGATAACAAAAGTAATAATATTAAGTTTATTACACACAAGACTAGCATGATTATCAGATGAATAGTATTATAGTCAATAAATGCAAAACCCTAAGGAAAAGAGAGAGCCCTTAAAATGGAATAATTAGGTGTGCCTTTATGAAGAAATTAGCATTTAAACTGGGTCTTGAAAGATGGGTTTGCATCCTTGCAAAGGAAAAGAATGGGAGGCATTCAGTTGGAGAAAATAGGGTAAAAGTATAGAAGTGGAACTAGCAGAATTGGTTTTTGTAGGACAATGAATAAAACATTGGAAATAGGGGAAAAGTGAAAGCTGGGGATACAAAAGTAAGTTTTATTTTAATGCTGTAGGCAGGCATGTACTGGCTATTTAAGGTGTTGTTTAAGCAGGAGAATAGACATAGGAAGATTGATTTAGATACAGTTGTGTTAGATATGCTATACATACAGTTAAAGCTGTGATAACCAGTCTCCATTAACCAAAATTAATGTGAGTGGGGGCAAGGGAGTAGAGGGCGTATACAAGGGCTATGTGATTTTAAGTGTGGCAGAGAGATAAGTGAGGACTTTTGGGGTGGAGAGTAGAGAAAAAAGTTGGATCAATGGATTGTAGGTTCTGATGGGGTTTAAGAATTGTTGGAGTGGAGGTACTAGAGGGAATGAGCTGGAAGGACAGAAGGTTGTGGTTGGAGAGCACAGTGTTTGAAGTAGAGATTATGGAAGGGTTGAAATTATTAGTAATGACCATGAGAGTGAAATGGCTAAGATAGAATGGAGGTCAAGATCATTATAGGAAAGGAAGTTAGGGAACTGAGGCACCAGGGTGTTGTAAAACCATCTAACCTGGATATTAGAATGGTAATATTGTGTAGTTGCATACTGTCATGGTTTAATAAGTGCCCTTGTATACATTCTTGTCTAATTCTCCCAGTAACTCGGCAAGATAAGTAGTATAGGTAGTAAGTCTTTCATAGATGAAGAAACTGAAGATAAATTAAGTTATTTGCCTAGTACAGAGCTGAGTTTTGAACTTTAATCTTCTGATTTCTTTTGTAGCATTCTTTCTGCTGTGGTACATAGTTTGGCCTCTTTTTGAGGAGATGAGTGTTGGTATTGTCTACATTATGCAAAGCATTGTTTCTCTTTAATACATAGCAGCATTTTCTACCAATTAACTAACTGGTAGGAAATAGTTGGTATGCTTGTCATTAAATATTTTTTTTCCCAGAACCATCTCAGCTTAATTGGTTCTTCATGACTTCTTGCTTGCCTTTTTGCTGTTTATAGGCCTACCAGAAATTCCATTCCATTTCCCAAACATTTATTGAGTGCCTGTTTGTTAGCACAGCATCATAAAAAGATAAGAAAATAAGATTTTTAAAAAATTATTCCATTTTGTTAATTTGTTCCAGTAAAAGAGTAGATGGCAGAGAAGAGTGGTACTTCTACTGGGTACTGTCAAATTAGGATACCAAAAACTTATCCATGACCGTTATAGCATCAAAAGTTGACTGCTGTGGAATCTAATGATGCTACTGTCAGCTACTATTTTTTGAGTAGTTTTACATGCCAGGCCACGTGCCATGGCATTTTGGAGATATTTATCTAATCTAAGTAACCATCCAAACCAGGTGGTGGTATCCTTCATTTTACGTAAGAGAAAACTGAGAAATTGAGGCCACACAGTGAACTCAGTTTTGAACCTTGTTTTCTCCTAAAATATGACTTTTCCTGTCTTTCCTGATTGTTTCAAGTATAAGATACAAACACACTAACTTGGTTTCTAAGACTCTTAAGCATCTCGTGCCATTGTAACAGGTGTATTTCTTTTCTTTCCCCTCATTGTCCTGTCCTGCTATTTTGTAGTTTATGTTATTATCTGGACATGCTAGGCTCTTTCATCGTTTTTTGTTTTTGCATATGCTCTTACCTGTCTGGAATTCCTACTACTCATTCTTTTTTTTTTTTTTTTTTTTTTTTTTTTTTGGTGTGACCGTGTCCCCTGCATTGGCAGGTGGATTCTTAACCACTGCGCCACCAGGGAAGCCCTCATTCTTTTTTTTTAAAAAAAAAAAAAATTTATTTATTTGGTTACACCAGGTCTTAGTTTCGCCAGGCAGGCTCCTTAGTTGCGGCATGCGTGTGGGATCTAGTTCCCTGACCAGGGATTGAACCCAGGCCCCCTGCATTGGGAGCAGGGAGTCTTATCCACCACACCACCAGGGAAGTCCCCTTACTACTCATTCTTCAAGACTCAGTTTGCTGTTGTCTCTGTCGTCTTCCCTAGGCAGAGTTAGTTGCTTCATTTTCTGTGCTCCCACAGCACTTTGGTCATATTTCAGTAACAACACTTTTATTAGTAATAGTAGTAGCTAACAGTACAGAGTGCTCTCTCTGTTAGGTACTGTGGTATGCATTATTATATCATGTAATCCCCTGGTAAGGTGGGTTTTATTTTTATCCCCATTTTACAAAAGAAAAACTTCCCCACTTCCCACAGCTAGTGAGTCGAAGAAGTAGGTTTCAAGTAGTTTGGACCAGTCTCAGCCTTTAACCACTGTGTTGTTTTATTTCTCCTACGGTATACTTTGTAATACTTATTATAATACTTATAATTTATCTCATCTTCCTGGACGTGGAACTCCTTGAATGCAGTCTTTCTTGTTTTATTCATTTTTCTAGTATTGAGTCAGGGTCTGGCACCTACAGGTTGCTCAGGTATTTGAATTAATGGTTAAGTAGAGGCATGTATGTAGGAAGGAAAGACTTCGTAGAGTCTTAAGAAGAATGTCCAGACTTGGTGGCTCAGCTTCCTGCTGTGCTGTGGATTATCTAGGTTGACCTATTAGTTCTGTAACATCCTAAAGCCAGTTGAAGGATATTTCAAGTGTGGAGGTTGTTTTACGGAGAGTTATAATCTCACTTTATTTTATATTGTATATAATTTCAGCAATCTTTTAGTTGTGAGTTTCCTTTTGTGTGACACATTGTACATACACATTGTTTTTCCTTGGACTAGTGCAGAATTTTTGTCAAACGTCTAAATAGATAGACATTTATCGTACCAGCCAGTGGTGAAAAATAATAAGCATTGCTATGGGTCTCAGAGGACTTCTTTTTTTTAATTAATTAATTTATTTTTTCTATCTATTTATGTCTATCTTTGGCTGCGTTGGGTCTTCGTTGCTGCACGCAGGCTTCAGTAGTTGTGCCACGCAGGCTCAGTAGTTGTGGCGCATGGGCTTAGTTGCTCCGAGGCACGTGGGATTTTCCCGGACCAGGGCTCAAACCCGTGTCCCCTGCATTGGCAGGTGGATTCTTAACCACTGCGCCACCAGGGAAGCCCCTCAGAGGACTTCTTAACTATTGTCTCCATATCTTTTTGAATGCCTCAAAAATTGTTTACTGACTTTGCCTGCATTTCTGAAAAAGGTCGACTTCTCCTATGGGGTTTTAAAAAGTTCCTAATTTTTCAGTGTAATGAGTTTTTGGAAACCAGTCCTTTCTTGTTCTAGTCAAATTATCCAGAAAATTTGATATGTCAAACAGATGTACGTGTATTTTTAGATGAGTGTGTGATATGCTTATACCCTTGACTCAGTGTAATGTGTTTTCAAGTTCTTAGATATTTACTGAGATGGCTTAGCCAGTTATCTTTCCTACCAGATTACATAGAGTTAAGTTTTATAAGTGAATTTATTCTTCTGGGTTACTGACTGGCCTCAACAGTGCCTTAAAATAATAATTCATTATTTTGTAACTCTTTAAATCTCAAAACCTATGCAGTAATACTGTAGTGTGATCATCTGGAATTTACAGCTGCGGAAACAGGCCTAAACCCAGAGAGTGGTTTGGTAATCTGCCCAAGGTTATACAGCTAGCAGACAGTAATGATTTGATTTCTGGTGTCTCTGACTTCAGAGATCTTTGGCTTTACAATAATATACTGGAAGGCACTGGAAATCAGACTATGTCATTAGGAAAACAGTAGTGAAGAACTGGGGTTTTTGAGGAATTGACCACAATGGTGTTTCTGTCTACTTTCTAAATTGAAATAAATTTTAAATATACTAATAAAAAAACATCAATAATCCCCCAGAATGTCCTTTTTTTTTTCTGGCCAAGAGGCTTTTGGGATCTTAGCTCCCCAACCAGTGATAGAACCCGGGCCCTTAGCAGTGAAAGTGTGGAGTCCTAACCGCTGGACTGCCAGAGAAGTCCCAGAATGTCCATTTCTTTTTGGATAGGTTTTTCATCCTGAGACATTTTCTTTCTGAATTAAGATAATACTAGAATTAGTTTATTTGGAATGAGTAGGGCAGAGGGAGACAGATGAATTCTCATATTTATTTGTTGACAGAGGAGGACTGTTTTTATTCATAGATGAAATATGAAGCTGTTCTGTATGGCTCTGTCTGCTAAACAAAACTATTTTTGGTCCATGGCAGGTGGAATCAGCATCATTATACATTTTGTATTTAGAAAGTCCAGATTATAAACAAGTATGTTATTTGAGTTGTGATGTAGGACTGTGATTAATAATATATACTTGGAGACATTAGACAATCTCTAAGGGGCTAATGGTAAATACAGTACAAAAGATAAATTTTGGTTGGGGAGATTTGGAGCAGAGAGACAGGAACATCTACAGTATGCAGCTAAATAGCCAGAGCCAGGTGCTAAGATAGGGTTGGCATGAGTGGTACAATAAACTGCCAAAGATAAAACTTTTAAACTTGGCTCATACCTAGTCTAGATAGGAAAAGCCAGACAGGATTTAAAATCTCAGTCTGTATAATCCTTGTGTTAATAATTGATTTGACTATTCAGATCAGAACTTTGTATCTGCCGACTTTGACTGTGAGTAATATTTTTCTTTTCTTTTTTTTAAGAAATGGTATTAAATTTTAATAGTCATAGGAACATGGAAGAGACTCACCTCTTTAGGGTCTTAAATATTGTGTTTTGCTATTTGAAATTATGGGCTGTTTGTTGTGATCCTTAAAGAATTGGCCCACACTTTTCTTTAGCTCTAGTTTTCCCTATTAATTACCATATAGTTAATCACTGGAAAAGGTACAGCTGTGGGATTATGTGGATTCCGAAATTAGCACTGGTTAGCAAAAAACAAGATTATTTATATGGATAAATTTAGGGCAACCCCTGTCTCTATTTATATTTAAATGATCACTACAGCTAAATTTGTAATGAGAAGTTTCCACATTTGTCCTGTGCTTGGAAGCAGAATTCTTGACCTGTAAGGAACTAGAACTACCATGTACTTTTAATGACACACAGGTCAGTCAGTTTCTATTCATTTGTAGTTAGACCTACCACAAGTTGATACTTTTTTGAGAGAAGAAGCAGTTGAAAGAAAGTCAACTGGGTGTATGTATACATGTGTGTGCATTTAAAAATCTTTGACACATTTTTTGGTGTGTGCGTGTCTGATCTTTTTGAACTTACATTTCTGATCAGCATAAATGAAAAACTATATTTGAATTCTGAAAGCAGGTAATATTTAGAAAGGAAGAGTTGATTTAGACAATGGAATAAGTGTTCAAAGCAGTCATCATTGAAACCAAATTTTAAGAATGCTCTAACAGGATCTGTGAATTTTCACTAGGGTGACCCAGTGGTTTATGCTTCTTGTCCTGGCTAATTAATAACGATTAGCACTCCCTTTTACTCTCAGAGTGCCCTGGTTTGTATGATACGATCATTTTACCTCTAACGGGATTTGAGAGATCTAAATGTGGTTTTGAAAGCAGGGTAAAGCAGAAAAAATTACTTCTGTTCAAATCCCTGTTGGGGTCTTCAGATAATCGGATGCCATACTGACTATTTTTGGAAAGAAGGATCTTAGTAAGTTCATCTGAATGACTTGAAAAAAATTTTTGTGGGGGAGAGAGGCAAGAAATAAAATATAATTATCATCATCATCATCATCATTGCTACTACTATCATAGTTTGTGCCGTGGGAGTTTGAAATCACTTTTTATATCCCTTCCTTTGTTCTTCGTTTTGCTTTTCTAGTATGACATTCAGAAGGGACAAAAGGATTCAGAGTGAAAAGTTAAACCACTTAACCTCAAAGACAACCACTATTTCCAATTATATGTGGGTTCTTTCAGAGTTACTTAATATATACAAGCATTCTCCATTCTACCTTTCCAACGGTAGCATGCAAGCACATTTTTCAGCACTCTAATTGTTTTCTCATAATAATATGCTTTCAATAATAATAATAACTAAAAGATTTTTGTTTTTATTTTAAACTAATTTATTTTAAACTTATTTTAGACATATGGAATGGTCCCAAAAATAGTATAGAGGGTTTTGGTATATCACTCACCCAACTTCTCCTGCTACAGTATTTGTACAATAACCATAATATAATTATCAAAACTAGGAAATTAACATTGGTAAAATAATATTAACTAAACCATAGAGCTTACTTGAATTTTACTACTTTTTCTACTGATGTCCTTTTTCTGTTCCAGAATCCCATCCAGGATTCCACATTGATTACATTTAGCTATTCTTTGTCTCCTCTAATGTATAACACATCCTCAGTCTTTCCGTGTCTTTTGTGATAACTAGGTTTTTTGTTGTTTTTTTTTTTTAATTTTTATTTGGAGTATAGTTGATTTACAGTGTTGTGTTAGTTTCAGGTGTACAGCTATACATATACATATATCCACTTTTTTTTTTAAAGATTCTTTTCCTATATAGGCCCTTACAGAGTATTGAGTAGAGTTCCCTGTGCTATACAGCAGGTTCTTATTAGTTAGCTCTTTTATATATTGATAACTAGGTTTCGACTAACTCTGCTTTCTATAGGGAATATTATTTCAGAATTATGGAGGCAAGCTTATTTTTTTTTTTTTTTTTTTTTTTTTTTTTTTTTTTGCGGTACGCGGGCCTCTCACTGTTGTGGCCTCTCCCGTTGCGGAGCACAGGCTCCGGACACGCAGGCTCAGCGGCCACGGCTCACGGGCTCAGCCGCTCTGCGGCATGTGGGATCTTCCCGGACCGGGGCACGAACCTGTGTCCCCTGCATCGGCAGGCGGACTCTCAACCACTGCGCCACCAGGGAAGCCCAAGCTTATTTTTTTTAATCTTTGGGCTTTGTATGGGAATGTAGTGGAAGGAATATGAGACTAAGAATCAGAAGCCTTTGTGAATTTGTGACAATCTCTGTATCCGTTTATGTATCAGTTCTCTTGTTTGTAAAATAGTGATGATAAAAAAAAAAAATCCCCTAAATTCAGCTGATTCCCAGATCCTGTATTGAGTATCTCATGAGCTTATCCTAATAACCTTAGGATAAGGTTTCTAAAGGTATTTTATAAAGCTAAAAGAAGCTGTACATGTCTGTGTGTATGGAGTGGTATTGACCCTTCCCAAAACTTTTTTTTAAAAAATAAACCTTTTATTTTAGTACAGTTTTAGATTTACAGAAAGATTGCTAAGGTAGTACAGAGTTCATATATATACACATAACACCTCATATACTTTGTGCCCATTTTCCCCTGCTGTTAACATTTTACATTAGTATGGCATATTTGTACTAAAGAGCCAATGTTGATATATTAGTAGTAGTAGTAGTAGTAGCATTTGGCCGCACCCAGAGGCATGTGGGATCTTAGTTCCCCGACCAGGGAACGAACCCGCGCCCCCTGCATTGGAAGCGTGGAGTCTTAACCACTGGACTGCCAGGGAAGTCCCTTAATACATTATTATTAACTTTATTCAGATATCCTTAGTATTCCCCTAATGTCCTTTTTCTATTCCAGGATCCCATACAGGATATCACATTACATTTAGCTGTCATGGCTCCTTAGACTCTTCTTGACATTGAGCAAAAATTTAGTTAATGTTATAATTGTCATTAATTTTGAGTAATTAATACTTAATAAGTATTTCAATTTATCATAAGTACCTATATATATTCTCTAGCTCAGTGGGGCCCTATGCTTATGTTTATTGTAGATTTGTTTAATCTTCTAAAGCAAACCCTTTGACTTGTACATTTGTGTTTGGGGCATTGTTAGATAAATTTATGACTTACTTGATATAAAAGCCTTCATTAGGAGCATGGATCCAAAATTTAACGTTGTTCCTATAGGTAAGAAAGATTTGCTTTAAATGATCTGTTTCGGGGGAAACAAGGGACTGCTTGCTTCCTTTGCTAAAGAAAAATGAAGAGTTTCATATATCTTCTTTGACCACCTTCATGCCCAACAAAAATATAGTCCTTCTTAACTCTTCTTTGAGGAAGGAGCTATCTAGTCTTCAAGGCAATTCCCTCCAAATCTCCATGTCTTTGATCTTTTCCAGCTCCTCCTTTGTTTTCTGTATATTTGGTCCTCCTCCCCACCTCCTTAAAAAAAACTTAATAAACAGTTTTAAAAAGCAAATCTTACTATACTACTCTCTTTCTTAAAGACCTCTACTAGCTGCATATAGCGTAAATCATAGATCAGAGAATAAGTCCTGTGCTCTACAAAGCCAGCCTTATACTTTTCAGTAGAAGAGTCTCCACACTCCACCTGCACCTGGCTATGATCCAGCCCCCTTCCGCTTTGAAGTCTTGCTTGATACTCCTAGTCTGTGCTCCTGCAGCTCTTCATTTACATCTCTGTTATGGCACTTAACCATATTGTAATTCACTGTTTAGCTGTTTCCTTCTCCATAAGGCATATTCTTTAAGTCCAGGCACTCTTTCTTTATCTATGTGTCTTGTGCCAGAACACTTCCTAGTAGATGACAAAAAATTAGTGAATATTACGTGTTGGGTTAGAATAACATGTCCTTTTATGTAAATAAAGAGAGAAGAGGCTTGTTTATACAAGATGATTTTTTAACTGTTGTAAGGACTCAGTATTTCCACATCCTTGCCCTTGTCCCTTAATTTTTTCAGTCTTTTGAAGGTGATTTGTGGGATTCCCTGGTTGTCCAGTGGTTAGGACTCAGTGCTTTCATTGTGGTGGCCTGCATTCAGTCCCTGGTCAGGGAACTAAGATCCCACAAGCTGCGTGGTGTGGCCGGAAAAAAAAAAAAAAAAAAAAAGATGATTTGCACTGTTCAAATTATGCCCTTAATGGGATGTTTTTTGTAAAATACTTTTTCCCAGACATTCTGTTAGACTCAACTTGTAGGTAGAACTTTAATCTTATACCTAGATATAGCATGTAGTCCAATAGCCTCTTGTCACAGGTAAGGAAGCTTTGTGCTAATAACGTCTTTAATTTTTTAGAACATTGTGCCCCCTTTATTAAAATGTATTATTAAAAACAGTAATACAGGGAGTTTTCTGTGTGTGTGCTTGAGGCAGGAGGGGTGCACTCCTGCTGCACTGGCTACAGGAGTTGGGGGGTGAGTTTGGCGGTGACGTGGTGCCCTCACATGACTGGGAGCTGCAGAGCAAAGCAGCCTTCATCCCTCCAGGGAGAGTGGAGCAGGTCTGTGGGTATAAGTGTTGCGGCAGTGCACTGGTGGCGAGAATCGGAGAAGCAAGAAGACAGCAAGGATAGGCCTAGGAAAATGAAGAAATGGAGCAGCCCATGAAGAATGGAGAGGAAGACCCCCCCTTTGGGAGGGGGCGAAGGCCACCAGCCAGCAGGAAATAATACACAGGGAAAGGCTCTCCGAGTTGCCTGTAATTTCCAGTGGGCCATACCCAGTAGACAGGTCAGTGATGGGATGGGTGGAGATGGAAATGTGAATGGACGGGTTGAGAGAAATCAGGAGAAAACTTAGGGAGCTGCAGTTGAGGAATTGTCTTTGTATACTTGTAGGGGAGCTCTCTAATCACCATGACCATCATGATGAATTTTGCCTTATGCCTTGACTCCTGCCATTTCCCTTGAGATTAATACTGTGATTCCCAATGTTGTGTTCTTTTTCCTTTCATTTTCCTGATATGCCTTTACCGATCCGTTTGCTGTGAACCTTATGTAATTTCCATGTGTCAGGTGTTACCAGCTTCTAATTAGAGATTGCCTTGGCACCCAATCGAAGTTTTTCTGCCAACAGTACAGTTTCACCCATTCGCCTGGAAAAATGTAAAGTTAATAAAGCAATTAAAAAGCTTCTAAAAAAGCAAAAAAAAACCAAACCCCCCAAACGAAAACAGAACAAGTAGCACAAATATAAAAGTGGATACTGTTTAAAAGTTCAGGCTACATTGTAACAAAGTAAAAAGTGAAAGAAAGTGCTGCATTCTCCATTTCATTTCTTAGAGGTAATCATTGTTATCAGTTTTACAATTTTTTAGTCAGTTTTTTTTAAAAATAAATTTATTTATTTATTATTTATTTTTGGCTGTGTTGGGTCCCCGTTGCTGCGTGCAGCTTTCTCTAGTTGCGGTGAGTGGGGGCCACTCTTCATTGTGGTGCGCAGGCTTCTCACTGCAGTGGCCTCTCTTGCTGTGGAGCTCGGGCTGTAGGCGTGTGCACTTCAGTAGTTGTGGCTCACAGGCTCTAGAGCGCAGGCTCAGCAGCTGTGGCGCATAGGCTTAGCTGCTCCGTGGCATGTGGGATCCTCCTGGACCAGGGCTCGAACCCTTGTCCCCTGCATTGGCAGGCGGACTCCCAACCACTGCACCACCAGGGAAGCCCTGTAGTCAGGTTTTAAAATGGACATACTGTGTTTTTTTTTTTTTTTTTTTTGACTGCGCCACTAGGGAAGCCCCTGGACATACTGTTTTGAAGAAATGCTTTAGAAATTTTGACTACGGGTTTACTCAAGTTATTAACTTTTTTTGTTGCTACTTATAAAAAAAAATATAGACTTTATTTTTTAGAGCAGTTTTAGATTCACAGCAAAGTTGAGCTCAAAGTTCAGAGTTCCCATATATCCATTCCCCCCTTCACATCAACCGTCATCAGCAATTCCCACCAGAGTGGTACATTTGTTACAAGAGGTGAACCAACATTGACAAATGGTTATCAACCAAGGTTGTAGTTTACATTAGGGTTCACTCTTGGTGTAGTTCAGTGGTTTTGACAACTGTAGTATAATGACATGTATCCACCATTATAGTATCATACAGAACAGTTTCACTGTCCTAAAAATTTCCTGTGCTCCATCTATTTATCCCTTCTTCCCCTTTAAGCCCCTGGCAACCACTGTTTTGTTTTGTTTTTTTTGTTTGTTTTTTTTTAACTGTTTCCATAGTATTGCTTTTTCCAGAATGTTACATATTTGGAGTCATAACAGTATTATAACCTTTCAGGTTGGTGTCTCTCACTTAGTATAAATAATATGTATTCAAGATACCTCTGTATCTTTTTGTGGCTTGATAGTTCATTTCTTTTTAGCGCTGAATAATATTCTATTGCATGGATGTACCACGGTTAATCTGTTCATCTATTTGACATCTTGGTTGTTTCCAAGTTATAGCAATTATGAATAAAACTACTATAACTGTCATGTGCAGGATTTTGTTTGATATAAGTTTTAAACGCATTTGGATACCAAGGAATGCAATTGCTGGATCGTGTGGTAAGGCGGCTATGTTTAGTTTTGTAAGAAACTGCCAAACTATCTTCCAGAGTATTATTTTGCTTTCCCACCAGCCGTGAATGAGAATTCCTGTTGCTCCCACATCCTTTCTAGCATTTGGTGTTTTCAGTGTCTTGGATGTTAGCCATTCTAATATGTAGTGGTATTTCATTTTAACTTGCAATTCCCTAACGAAATAAGATGTTGAGCATCTTTTCATATACTATTTGCTCTATGTATATTTTCTTTGGTGAGGTATCAGTTTAGATATTTTGCTCAGTTTTTAATTGTTGGTGAGGTATCAGTTTAGATATTTTTCTCAGTTTTTAATTGAGTTGTTTTCTTATTGTTTGAGTTCTTTGTATATTTTGGGTAATAGCCCTTTATCAGATGTGGTTTTTTTGCAAATATTTTGTCCTGATTTGTGCCTTGTCTTCTTATTCTCTTGACAGTGTCTTTCACAGAGCAGAAGTTACACATTTTAATAAAGTCCAAACTTATCAATTATTTCTTTCATGTATCATGCCTTTGGTGTAGTATGTAGAAAGTCAATACCAAACCCAGGGTCACCTAGATTATTGCTAGCTTTTACTTGATTTTCATGTCATCACGTTTATTTTGGTGGTAGATGAAAGATGTTTTATGCTTCACCACCAGGGATTATTGGCTTTGTGGTTAACATTTTGCTTTTGCGGAAATTGATGGTAATTATGTTTTTGTAGTAACAAATTTTAAATGTCAGCCTTTTTTTTCCTATAGGGTACATTTAATTCAGTTTAAATCTGCAAATTCGTGGAATTTTAGACCAAGAAACAACATAAAAGAGTGTCTAGTTCAAATTCTTCATTTTATAAATGAGTACAGAATGGATGAGAACTATAACATGATTTGTATGAGATCAAACAGCAAATTAGTAATAAAAATAGGACTTAGGGCTTCCCTGGTGGCGCAGTGATTGAGAGTCCGCCTGCCGATGCAGGGGACACGGGTTCGTGCCCCGGTCTGGGAAGATCCCACATGCTGCGGAGCCACTAGGCCCGTGAGCCATGGCCACTGAGTGTGGGCGTCCGGAGCCTGTGCTCCACAACGGGAGAGGCCACAACAGTGAGAGGCCCGCGTACCGCAAAAAAAAACAAAAACAAAAAAAACAAAAAACTAAACTTTAGATGTTTGTCAGATGTTTTTCTTCAGGTATACTTACCAGCTCCTGTCACATTTACTTAACACTGCTTAATTCTTGTCCACATAGTCTTACACAGTCTTTTTGATTTTTTTCCCCCTTCCATTTAATTTCAAATTAACATATTTCTATATAGTTTTAAAACTTTTGTGATGACTCCCTAATTGTTGCATTAATAAAATAGTATTAAGCTCTTCCCCTGTTGGACATTAGTTTCTACTTTTTAAAATATAAAAGAAGTGTTACGGTGAATATCATCTGCAATTTAAATTTGTAATAGCTGTGGAAAATGTGATATTCTTCTCCCAGTGTTCCCCCTCTTACCTTTTCCTTCTGGGAAAAAAGTCACAAAGTAACGCAGCATAATGCATAACTATATTTATTTATTTATTTTTAAAACATTTTTAAAAGTTATTTTTTATTGGAGTATAGTTGCTTTACAATGTTGTGTTAGTTTCTGCTGTACAGCAAAATGAATCACCTATACGTACACATATATCCCCTCTTTCTCAGATTTCCCTCCCATGTAGGTCACCACGAGCACTGAGTAGAGTTCCCTGCTCTACACAGGAGGCTCTCATCAGTTGTCTACTTTATACATAGTATCAGTAGTGTATATACGTCAGTCCCAATCTCCCAATTCCTCCCACCACCCCCTTCCCCCTTAGTATCCATAAGTTTGTTCTCTACGTCTGTGTTATAACTATATGTATTTTTGAATCAACGCTATTTAAAATACATTTCTGGGGAAATATTTTAAAATCTATTTTAAAGTGGTATTGATTCAAAAATACATATAGCTTTCATTTTAAATATTGAGAGGTAAACATAAAATGATTATGATTTCTATTAGGGTATGAGTATTAGAGTATTTAAGTATAAAATTCAAAAGAAAAAAAACATGCAGTTAAAAACGGGGCCTCCATCTCATCTCTTGCCTCTTAGACACTTAGGTTTCTGAGTTAACCTCTAGAATCAGCCTCGTATGTATTCTAGAGCTGTCTATGCATGTTTTTTACTTTGTTTTATTTAATTTTAAAAACTATCAGAGTAATATTGATTTTTATTTTAACACATGTATAGATGCAAGTAACTACCACTATAGTGTGTTTACAGAATAGGATTTAAGCTTTTTTAATGCTTAAAAAATATTTTTTTAAGGGTGGAAATGTAGAAATACTGGCTTTTCCCACCCTTTTTCAGTTTTTTTAAAAAATTAAAGTATAATTAAGATATAGTGAAATTCGCCCATTTTATTTATTTATTTATTAAAAATTGAAGAATAGTTGGGGCTTCCCCGGTGGCGCAGTGGTTGAGAGTCAGCCTGCCGATGCAGGGGACGCGGGTTCGTGCCCGGGTCCAGATTATTTTCCATTATAGGTGAAATTTACCCATTTTAAATGTGTATAGTTTGTGTTTTAACAAAATGTGTCATAGGGGACTTCCCTGGTGGTCCAGTGGGTAAGACTTCACCTTCCAATGCAGGGGGCCCAGGTTCAATCCCTGGTTGGGGAACTGGATCCCACATGCATGCCGCAACTAAGAGTTCATATGCTGCATCTAAGAAGTCCCGTACAGCAACTAAGACCCGGCACAGCCAAAATAAATAAATAAATAGGTAAATAGATAAATAAATAAATAAATATTTTAAAAAACTGTATCATAGTGTAGTCACCACCACAGTCTACAGCTCCTGTCAACCACCAGTTTTATTTTCTCTAATTTTGCTTTTTCCACATGCTATATAATCAAAATGACACAACTTCAGTATGGTTTCTTTCACTTAGCATAATGTGTTTGAAATTCATACATGTTTTTGCTTATATGAGTAGTTTTTTCCTTTATATTCCTGAAAAATAGTCCATTGTACGGGTGAACCATAGTTTTTAAATCCATTTCCCAGTTGGGGGACATTTAAGTAGTTTCCAGACGTTCACAGGCAGGTTTTGTGTGAACGTAGGTTTTTCCTTTTACTTGTGTAAATACCTAGGGACAGTATTGATGGGTTATTTGCTAAGTGTATGTTTAAGTTTATAAGACACTGCCAAACTGTTTTCTAATGTGGCTGTACCATTTTACATTCCCACCAGCAATCTAGAGTTTCTGTGCAATTTCATCAGCACTTGATATTGGTTGTTTTTTTTTTTTAAGCTATTTTAATAGGTGCACAGTGGTATCACCTTGTGATTTTAGTTTGTATTCCCCTAATGATTAATGATGTTGAGTGCTTGCCATCTATATATATTCTTTGGTGAAATGTCTGTTTAAATCTTTGCCTACTTTAAAACTGAGTTTTCTTATTATTGTGTTTTGAGAGTTCTTTATGTATTTTGGATACAGGTCTTTTGAGATTTGTGAATATTTTCTCCCAGTCCAGGTTTTCAATTTTTTCTTTTATAGATTGTGCTTTTGGGGTTGTATCTTAAGAAATCTTTGTCTCGCCCGAGGTCACCAAGATTTTCTCCTATATATTTGTTCTAGAAATTTTATAATTTTAGGTTCTACTTTTAGGTCTGTGATACATTTTGAGTTATATATTTTTTTTTTTCTTTTTTTTTTTTTTTTTTTTGGGGAGAAATCCAGACGCGCAGACCCAGCGGTCATGGCCCACGGGCCCAGCCGCTCCGCGGCATGCGGGATCCTCCCGGACCGGGGCACGAACCTGCGTCCCCTGCATCGGCAGGCAGACTCCCAACCACTGTGCCACCAGGGAAGGCCCGAGTTAATATTTTTATTATGGTGTGAGGTATGGATTGAGGCTCATTTTTTTGCATATGAATACCTAGTTCTAGCACCATATGTTGAAAATACGTACTTCTCTGTTTTTGAACCTTTGTTGATCAATTAATCATAAATATTGTAAATCAATTGTACTTCAAAAAAACATAAATGTGTGGATCTTTTCCTGGACTCAAACTGTATTATTAATGCTCTTTTGTATTGTGTTAGATAGATGCAGAATGATTTGAAAACTTAGCTGTGTTTAGAATCTGGTATTTATGAACAGTAATTTGTAGGGAATTCTCTGGTGGTCCAGTGCTTAAGACTTTGCGGTTTCACTGCCGCCCCGGGTTCAATCCCTGGTCGGGGATCTAAGATCCCACATCCCGTGTGGTTCGGCCACCGAAAAAAAGATTTTGCTAATGATTCATGATCTATTTGGAAAAACTCGAGTTATTTCTCGTGTACTAAGGATGAACTGGAATGGGTTTTCCCAGATGGCATTTTCTTTTTTGTAGAATTACTTGGTAGTTCACTAATAATATCTGTTTAAGTGTTTGTGCTTTTATTATATCATTTTTGATAGTGATAAATTTGGGAGCAGTTCTTTTTTGATTTGAAACACGGTTGTTCTAAGTTAACTACTCTAAAGATTTAATTATTTTAAAAATAGTACCCAATTATTGTTGGTAGTTTGAGATTATTCTTTTTTTTTTTTTTTTTTTTTTTTTTTTGGACGGGGCACAAACCCACGTCCCCTGCGTCGGCAGGCTGACTCTCAACCACTGTGCCACCAGGGAAGCCCGAGATTATTCTTTTAAAATTAGATCATATCAATCTATAGAATGAAAGAGAATTATGAGATTTGGCTGGACATTGGTGTTCTATAATACTGTGAGGTTTGAGTTAATCTAATTATCTGGATATTTATTATTTAGGAATTTAGCTGTACTTTGCAATTAACACCTTTTAAGTAACTGTTAAACTTTTTTTTTTTTTTTTTTTAACTGTTAAACTTTTAAATGTTGGAATAGAAGTTAAAATGCCAAGAGGCAGGTGTTGTTTTAAAGAGATCGTTGGACAAAATATTGAAGATTAAAACAGACTTTCAAGATTCATAGCTATTTTTTCACATTTTAGTGTTTGTTGATGATTGCTTTTTCTCATTCTTGGAAGGGATACCTGCTCTTAAATCCTATTCCACTTTTAAGATTAGCTTTTTGTCTTTGGAAACCCCACTCCTGTCTTATTACTCCTTTCTTTTTTTGGATAGACTCTACCACACAGTTTTATTATTTTTAATGTGGTAAAATACACATAACATAAAAATTTTCATTTTAATTATATTAAAGTGCACAGTTCAGTGGCATTAAATACATTAACAGTGTTGTACGACCATTATCACCACTGTCTAGTTGCAGAACTTTTTCTTCACTATAAGACCACCATTCTTCTCCTTAGGGACTTCACATTCTGGTGAGGGAAACAAGTAACCTAATGTTTGTGATACAGTGTGGCAAACTATATGTTGGAGCTTGCTATCATTAAGCTTTATTCTTTCAACTGAAATTTTACTTTGAAAAAGCAAAGTAATTTTTGGTTAGGTTAACATTCAAGTTGTCATACCACTCCACACCTGAATTAAATTTAGGCTAGACTGAGGTCTTTAGTCTTTTGACTTAGGTCAGTTCAGGACTCACAAATCCTCATGCCCTCTACTTTGTAACACGAAGGAAACCGGAAAATTGATACTCTGATTTAAAGCCAAATTGTGGGCTCTTCCTTTCTCATAGAGCAGAGAAAACTAGGATTAGAGAGAATTTCCTAGTTGTCTGCACCTATCCTCAATTGAGCTGTTTTGACTTATTCTAATTGCAGTGACAGCTTGCTTGATTGTGGTCAAATATGGCATTATACAGGCATGCTTATCTCTTTTGGCAGATCATTAGAGGAATAGCTGTATTTGGGATACTGTGTCAAGAGATTGTTTCTGAATTCCTTGAAACTTTGGAGTTAGAACTTGATGATTTAAAGTTGAATGTTTTAGCAGTTTTAGTTAAAAGCAATGTTGTCAACATTGAACAGTATTGTAATACAGATTTTATTTGCATTCTGCCGTTAGGGTTTATTTTCTGTAGCACAAGATTGTTTAGGAAAAGTGAAACACAATACAACCCTCTGTTTTTAAGATTCTGCAGTCTTCCTAATACAGTCTGTGAAAGAGTTGATAGCCCAAATGTTTGATAATGCTTTAGTTAGCAGTTTCAATGTTCGTCATAGGAAGACGAGTTCACATTATTAGATCTAGACTTCTGATTGTTTTTATAAATTTAAGAAAGTCTGAATTTGTGGCATAGTTTGATTGTTTACGGAAAAAGAATGAAAAGTTAAAATAACCCCTAGTTTGATTAGTTTTACTAATAATTTTGGCATTTATTGCTTTCAGAAAAAATAACTGTTGTCTTGTTTTTTCAGGGTAATCACTTTGATCAGTATGAAGAAGGACATTTGGAAATTGAACAAGCATCACTTGACAAGCCTATAGAATCGGTAAGATCAGTGCTTAATTTTGGGTCACAGATAGGTAGTGTTCGTGTGACACTTGATGTGAATGAAGTTAAACTTATTAATAACTTATAGTACAGTTTAGAGGTCTTGCATGCCCGACAGTAATCAAATAGAATTTGGGTTGTAATCTAATATTTAATATGTTGGGAAATCAGTGAAAAATCTAGAGACAATTTAGAATTTCGATGGAAAAATATCATTTTTGGCCCATACTGATATCCTGTTAAAGGTAGCAAGTTGAAGTTTAGTGTTTTTGTAAATTGAATAAAGGAGTAAAATGTATTTTGATCCTTTAAAAAGCTTCACCTTTCCTGGGCAACACAATCATGTGTGAAATGTTCCATTAGGAACAGTTAAGGACTAATATGTTTTATTTACCAGACTCTTGTGAAACATGGTAATTTTGGTTTCTGTGGCTTGAGATGTCTGGTGTTTGTCAAAAGTTGATTGTATCTTTTCACACAACTTAATTTTAAATATTGATGCAAAGCAATAGAACAAGGAGATTTATTTTCCTGACTCTTAACTTTTGAACATTATTTTTATTTTGAAAAGCCCTTTATTTTCAGATTACACAGCCCATTGTTAAAATGTCTAAACTTGTCAGTATTGTCAGTATTTAATATTTGTGCTTAAGTGTACGTATTTAATAAGGGTTTCAGGAAGTTATTGGTTAACTTGAATGAAAAATCATCAAAGAGAGAAGAATCTCTATAGCAGTCAAGACATCCCCCTTCTCCCTTTAAGAAACACTAGCTTCTCCTCCTCCCTCAGGAAAATAAGGCAATTTAGAGAGCAGATATTTTAACTTTAGCTTTTATTTTCATAACTGTACCATAGTAAAGGATCAACATATATTTATGTTCCTAATTAGGTTGGTGTTGTGTGTGTTTGTGTGTGTGTTTAGATGTTTACAGAAATTTACACAACTTGGGGTGTTCGACATTTTTCTTCCACAGCAGTTGGCCCATATTAGCTAAGCAGCCATGATCTGGTTTGTATTGCACGGTCTGCCTTTTTTTAATTTCTTCTCTAGGGTTTCTTTCTCCCCCACCTCCCCTTCTTATTTCTGTTCTTCTGGTCCAGTGAACACTGCATATAGTACCTCTGTCTTAATGTGCTGGCATGATGCTAGACTTAGGCATGGCAGTAATTGATGACGCATGTGATAATGCTGCAGAGGGAGAATTCACACCTGATGTGCTGAAAGCCCAGTCTTGTTTTGATTTAAGGATAAAATGCCAAGCCCACTTTGCTAAGTTAAAAATCACTGAAGTTGTTGCCTTGTTCTATGTCATCTTGGGAATTATCATAAGGTAGAGTTTTACAATAAAATCTGTAGGCTAGCTAGGTCAATACCTTGTACTTGAAGAATAATTTAATTTTTCCATTTTATTTAAATGTTTCTTTGGGTCAAAGTTTAAGAACAGATGGCTGTTAGAAGAAAGGCCCAAGTACCATATTCTACAAGGTACATGGTTGGTTAATATTATACAAGCTATAATTCTGTGGGTACTCTGACTCAACAGTAGCAGGAAATTTAGCTAGACTAAGTTTGCAGCCTAGTAGTCATTATTATTATACTCAAGAAAGTTTTTTTAAAAGCAGTAAATTAAATGATATTTAACATTTTTAAAGCCTTCTTTTAGGGCTACATTTAAAGATTTTTGGAAAAGTCATTCCTTTGGCATGTGGGACTAGTGCTCTTTTTCCTCTCACACTGTCCAGGAATTTTTCCAGCACATGTCATAGGGAGAACACTATCAGAATTCAGTCGGACTGAGTAATCTCAACAAGTAGGAGTGGAATTGATATATGCCTTATTTATTAAATGGTTATTATCTTCTCCACTAAAAATAGCAAATGGTATGTAGTACTCAGACTAGATATTTATTTTTTTATGAATAGTTACATGTTCAGAGATGTATGTTAATAAATTATACTTACAATGAAAATTTACTCCGGAAACACATTAAAATATGCTTTATTTGTGATGTGGTAGTTTAGGTAGTAGGGGAGAGGAGCTTCATAGCCGACATGGTGTTAGATAGAAGTGGGACAAAAAGAGAGGGATTTTATTTCTGTTACCAAATCATTTGGGGATAAATTTAAAGTTTTAAAAGAAAGTCCTAAAATGATTGGCATCAAAATAGGTAGTGTAGTAACCCCCAAGTGCCCTATCACCTTAGGAATGCTCACGAAATAAGTGTATATTAGTTATATGTCTGGCTGGCTGGCTATCTTGTTGAACTATCTTGTTTTTAGGGGGAAATGGCGTTGTTTCTAACACACAGAAAGAGTCTCTGCTGAATTAAAATCTTTCTCTGCAGCAATATCTATTGAGAGGTGCTGACTGTTTTGCTACAGCATGCAACTCAAAAGTGGCTGGAAATATGCAGCTTTGGGAGTCTACAGATCATTGCAGGAGCTAAAGGTCTAGTCATTTTTTTTTCTAACAAAGGTAATCTGCAGCAGCTGGTAACCAAGGAAGTCTCTGCACAGGTTTGTGCCAAGAATATGCCCTTGTGAAGGGTTATTGTGAGTATAGGATTAAGGTCCTTTTGTTTTGTAATAGGGTAAATTTGTTGCAAACCGGCAAGATGGGAAATGAGATACAAAGATGTGATAATGCATTATGCTTTTGGTAAACTTCTGAAGCTTAGCTTTGTTCCTGAGATGATTACAGGTGTTTCAGTTTCAATCAGGAAATGTTTAAAACACATCAGAATCCAGCATTTGTAAAGTATTTCATAATCTTTGTTATAAAGTTTTATTTTCCCTTCTTTACTTCAGCCAACCAGATATCTTTCAGTGAAATTTCTGGTCAAGAATAAAGCACTGTTCTAAGAAAATTTTTAAAGAATTGCCAGACAACTTGATTATCTGAATTAAAGGAAAGTAGGAAGTATTAATATTTTACCCTCATTACAAAAAACTTTTAGAACTTATATTTTAAGTTATTGCTTTATGAGATTTTTAGGTCCCAGCTATAATTATGACCTCTATATACTTAAAGATAAAATATTTAGAAAACAAATAAAACTTAATCTAAAACCATAGGCCAGTCTAGGATTCCACCATAGATCCAAGAAGTGGTTGATGTGATTTAGGATATATGGTCCTTTATGATCTTTATCATAGAAAGAAGATGAGAAGTCAGATGGGAGAGTGATTATAAGCTATCCAAAAGTTAAAATGCCTGCACCATAGACTTAAAATATGTTGTCATTGTTGCAGCTGGAAGTAAAACTACCCATCAGCCATTACTTGGTCTTTGCTCTACCTGACTGATTAAAATTCTGTCTGTATAGTTGTCAGGTTAACCGAGCAGGTTTTAAAAATTTATGTTAAGTTTTCAAATTCCAGTTGCTGATGTTTCCTTTGCATATCTAGGGATTTAGAAGTATATGTATAAGTGGGTTTTGTCATGTTGCATATCTGTTTAGATCTGTGGACTCCACTAGTTCCAAACTGTAACTCCGTAAGACTGCTGATTTGACATTTAGCAGTGACCATATGTGGACTGCACTATAAATAATGTGCTTCTTGGAGCTGAATGGTGTAGCATTACTATATGGCTTTTCTCTCTAGTCTTCATTGTGTCATCTGTAGTGAGCTATAGATTTTTTTGTTTTGGGAATTTTTACAACTTGTTGTTTGCATGGGTTCACCTAGTAGCACTTGGTTTTTGCTTAGAGTCTTTAATACACAATCAGCAAAGCTTACAATCCACTCAAGAGACTTGCCATTTTTGTCACTGTTGAAAATGAGCTAAATGGTATAAATTGAATGTGGCTGTCAACTAAAAGAAAATTCAGTGTGGAATTAGTATTCATCTAGTCACTGACATAATTGTAGTATAGTTTTCTCTTGAGACATGATATTTTATTTCCTATTGAAAATGTGGAATCAGCCCCACACGGTGAAGTAAATTTTAATCTGTATTTTGGCAGGCTCCCATTATACAGATTGGTGGTGCTGTTGCCAAAATGATCATTGTAACTCTGGTGGTGTACAGCTTCATGGAGCAAAGTTCCTGGGAAAGTTTTCTGCTTGGTATTTCATTCATAAAAATGTCGAGGAATGGATGAAACAATAATGAGTTGGTTTTTTGTTTTTGTTTTTTGGCTGGTATTGTGTTTTCAGCATATTGGTAGTTGTTTATAATATACATTTCTTGCTATAAATGATGTTCCCATTTAAAAATTATATTCTTTCTCACACATATAATACAGAGGAACAAAGGGTTAAAATATGGCACTTTAATTTACATTTAAGTTTAGAAATATAAAAAAATGTAAAGGCCAATTTAGATAATCTAGGTGAAAAAAGTTTGAGTTTTTAGGTCAGCTTCATAGTTTAACCAAAATTAAGAAAAACTTCATGCCTAGCCAAAGAAAATGCTGCACTGCCACCATTTTTGGAGTCTCAAGCACAGAGACTAACAAATAGGTTGTGGGAGGAATTCTTTGGCGGTCCAGTGATGAGGACTCTGCACTTTCACTGCCGAGGGCCCGGGTTCAATCCCTGGTCGGGGAACTAAGATCCCACAGGCCATGCCACACGGCCTGAAACAAAAAAACAAATAGGTTGTGGGAGCTCTGTGAATCATGTGGAAAACCAGCTTTTTGCCTACTTCCCTTGGGCAAAGTTCAGTTGCTTTATTAATAGTGTATTTCCCTGCATTTCTTCCATGTGCATTTAAATTATAAACAGCCTGTCACTGTACATGCCCCTTTGTTAGTCACAAACCAGGCTGTGTTAAAAAAGAAAAAATAAAATCTATTATTTATTTTTGCTTCTATGAGATTATAACTAAATCACAAATTATATATTTTATTTAAAAATAAAAAACTGAAAGTTTTTTAGTCACTATTACAGTGACCAAAATAGTAAATTGTTACTATTTCAGAAGTTAAATAGTACTCATTGCCCATGTTAGGTCTAGATTACCTGTTAGGACTACAAATTATTTACTGCAGTTTACTGTTATAACATTCACGGGAAGAATTGGCAACCTAACCAGAGAGAGTAGATTAATGATTTTCACAGGCTGGCCATTGAATCCCTTGCTCTTTCACAGTGAAAGTTCAATGAACATTTTGATCACTTCAGATTAGACAAGTCTGCTTTGTTCTACTTTGTTATAAGGTATTTTGGTGTGCCTTTCTTGTTACCCATCATCCTTAAGCCTGTTGGAGTTTTGACTAGTGTTTATAAAACTTTTTTCTTTTTTTCGTAAGAAAAAGGACCATAATGAATACTAGTCATTTCTCCAGAGTCACAGAACTGCCTTTTTTCCTCCAAAAGCAGATAGGCTGAAATGGTAGGAAAGGTTTAGATTTTCTGTATTAGTCATTCACTTAATCTAGGAGGTTGGTGAGGGGAAGACTTTCTGGGAGATACGCCTATTATTTTTGTTGCATTTGTTATAACTGCAAGGACACAGAGTGGCATGTTAATAATTTTAATATAACCCCTGACAGTTCATCCCCTGTGCATACTTGGGGAAGTAGATTTAATTAAAGAACAGTTTTCACCTAAAGTTTTAGAAGAGAAATGCCACTGCCATTTTGTATCAATAGTTTTTTTGAGAAGGTGACAGCCATCTTGAGTGGTTTTGTAAAAGTGGTGCTAATGTGTATAACCCTAAATTTTTCTTTTTCCTCCTTCTCCCTTTAACATTTGCTTCTCCTTTCACTGTTGCCAGTCACAACACGCTGCTCTTGAATCTCTCAGCTGGTCTTGACTCGTGAATTTACTTATGCTTTCACTCTTCTTTAATAAATACATTAATTGCAAGCAGTGAATTGAAAACAAGACAAAAAAAAAAAGACCGTTAGTGATTGGACAGTTTCTTACTTTGTGTTACATTTAACTGTTCTTTTGACAGCCCAGTTTTTAAAGCCAGGTTCGTATGGAAATGCTTTCACTCCACTTGCACTGCTTTTGGAAATAGCATACTGCTTCATCTGTCTGTTTATTTTAGTGCATTCATAATATAACACAGCATAATGTCTCATCTCCACTTAGCCAAAAGAGTGAGTTTTCTTAAATTAAAAAAAGGGACAACAATTTTTGTCAGCATGGTTTAATACCGTAAATCTGTGCCAAGTATAGTTACAAAATTAGTCTGTTAAAAAATTAAACAATACTTCCGTCAGCTACATAATCTTAGAGTCATTCTGCTATCCTTGTCCTTCCCATAGTTAATTCAGTTGTAGGAGTTATGATGATGTAAAACAATGATTTTATGTACAGGTAAGTTTATTTCCACAGTAGTATTATAAAGCCCTCTTTATCTTCCTTTTCTGCTAACATTACTTGTATTAAGACTTACAAAAATTTTTTTAACGATAAAGTTATTTATAAATACTTAGGCATTCTATACTGGGATTACACATAGCCGTCGCATTTTCTCATTCTCTCAGTTGCTAGCAAAAAATAATCTCTAGTGACCTTTTGTGCACAGTAATGATTTTGTATATATAGGTTTAAAACAATTGCATGTTTTGTTTTAGAAACAGACTTCTCATTATCATTTGCCACATTTTTGTTTTTTTTTTAAAGTATCCCGATCTTTGTTCCTCTGATCAATGAAATTCAGCCCAGTTTTCCAGTTGGGATCCTGTCATAAACTCATAGAAGGAAGTTGACCTTTTTTAAAATTTTTAAACAGAGCATTGGGGAGGCTTAATTTTCCTTTTGTAACTTACTATCAGAGAATATAATAGTGAAATAATTTTTTTCTTTCCTTTGTAACTCCAAAGAGCATTTTACTGTTGAATATGGAGCTGGAAGATAAAAGCAATTTAATATGAGATTTGATTCTAATTCAGAGACTAATTGGTTTAGTTGACTTAATAATTTGATTTCAGGAAATACGAGATTATTTTCAAATGGTGATACCCAATTAATATTATAAATTACATTTTAATGCATACAGAACACTTTGTTTAAAATTTTTAAATGTTTTCTTTTGGATGAGTAACATCATTTTATCTCATACAGTGTTAATGGTTATTTTAGCTTTGTCTCTGTACTTCGCAGTATTTGTAAAAAGCAAAGAATTGGACAAAGGTCTGCAGAGTTTTCTAAGATCTTGAACCCTTACACAAAAGCTGACATTTAATTGTTGTTTCTGGTGTCTTTTCATGTGGTTTACATTGAAAGATCTTTTCCACTGTGCTCCTAGGAAGATGAGACATTATGTATATTGGTTTTTTTCCCCTACATGCACTAATGGTTCTTTACTGTTAACTTACTGCTAGGCCTGTTTCATTCTAACATTTTAGTATTTTTGTTAGATTACATGTTGAAATGCATCACTCAGTCTGTGCTTGAGCTCATTTTATTTTTCTGTTTAATCAATTTAATTTCTTATTTTACTAACCTCACTTTTTTCAGTTTAATATTGGCTGCATGCTAGTTAAATATTTATATTTATATATATATTAAAAAACCAATCAAGTCTAGCCTGGATTTTGCTCTGATTGTGTTTTCATTTCTAGTGGTGGGGCAGTCTTACACTTACAACTTACTTTGTATCATGAAAGCCTGACACATAAGCAGAATAACTAAACACAATGTAGATTTTCTTTAAAAAACTTATAAAGTGGTGCTGTCTAGGTGGTGGATATGATTGTATAAGTACCTTGATTTTTTGCTTTTTAATGTTAGTTTTAAACTTCATAAGTGTATTCTTCCCCTTTTCCCCTTCCCTTTTTTCTCCTTTTAAAAGTGTTATGTACAAAAGTTGCCCAGCACACCATCAGAAAGGACCCTTACCCTGTATGTTCTTCCCATATAAAATACTAGCCAGTATTTCTTTTTACATTAATGCCCCCTTTATTGGGCACATTTACCCTATTATTAGCACCTTTTTGCATGCATATATGTAGAATTATCTCTTGTTCATCACCTGTTTAAATATCACTAGGAAGGGAAGAATATATTATTGGAATATTTTTGGTTTGTCTCTCTGTTCTGTCTGTCAGGATAATATTGGACATCGCTTACTCCAGAAACATGGGTGGAAGCTGGGCCAGGGATTGGGAAAATCTCTTCAGGGTAAGTTTTTTAAATATACCAAAAAAAAAAAAGAAAGAAAAAGAAAATGTTTCTGATGGCAGATCTTATGCCTGAGTATATTTGTTGTCTTTCTTTAAAAAGTGTTTGGGTTTTCCCACTTGCCTTTTACTCCCCAGAATAGTCTATTTTTCCTGTGACTATATTTTAAATCACTATTAAGCTAATAATTTGCAAGAGTAAGCTGCTGTGTCACAGATACTTTCAGATCAGACATACTGTGTGTGGCTCAACCTGTTTTAAGTTTCTTTTGGTGGAGGTGATGGGTGGGTGGAGGTGATGGGTGGGTGAAGTAAATGAAGTACATAGTATTGGAGTGTGCTTTCTTTGTATTATTTAGTGATGTTGTATTGTGGCTTCAGTATTATAAAGAAAACCATTCAACAGCAGAGTTTAATTTTTGCCCTCCCAAATTCTCCCTGAAGCTGGTGATTGCCCTGGTTCTTTTTCTGTAATCAGAATCCATGTAGTAGTAGAGAGAAAAATTAACCTATATGAAACATAAGATGGAAGCAGAGGCTTCTTAGGGTTCTCTGAGAGGCCATTTCTCAAGTTCAGATCAGTCTCTGGGAAAGGTATGGCTTAAAGTTTCCATTGCATTTATTTTTTCTTTTAACTATACTAACCATTTGGATAACAAAATACTAACATTTCTGCTTCTGAGTTCTTGCTAGTTGGAAACCAACCAACCAACTCCATTCACTTTTTAGCTCCCTCATATTCAAGGGCTACTGTTTGTTCTTTGCAGATGTGAACACTACCTCAGAAATGATGGAAATCATTGCACTTCTACTTCTGGTCATGGAGGGTCTTGTTGTATAAAGGGATCTTTGGGGAGAGGGGCGCTACTGTTGACTAATTCTTTGAATTTGGGAAATGAATTTCCACAATTTGAATGGGAAGTCTGATCAGTTCAAATGTGTATATTAAGGGGCACAAGAGGACAGGGCATGAAGCAGGATGTTTCAGTTTTTAAAACCTTTGCTTTTTATATTTTACATCCACAAATTCTATTCAGTGGTAACACAAAGGAAATGCTCAAAAATATATTTCAAATTAATATTTATTACTAAGCATTCATCTATTCTTTTGGGCAGATAGAAAGATTTGATCACCATTAAACTTGTTTTCCAGTGGCGTAAGAACTTATTGCACACGATATAAAGAATACAGTTGAGAGCAATTAGTATGGCATAGACCATAGATTTTGTAAGAGTCCAGAAGAGAGAAAGGTAATCAGGACTAAAGTAGAAATGACTACTTGATAGGATTAGTCCCAGTGGTTTGCATAGTTAGGTGTTGGGTTGAATTGAATGGAGGCGATAGTTCAGAATAAGGTCTGAAGATTGGATTTGATCTTTCCCTACTATTTGAAACCTCTCTTCCTATTCAGAGATTCCCAGGAGCATTGCTGATTGTTACTCTCTTTGTTCAGGGACACAAGGGAGTAGAACTGGGGGGCATTTCATAGGGGCTAGCAAATCTGTTTGAATCCTAGAATTTTTCATTGTAAGCATCAGAGACTTTAAAGTACAACTAGAACCTGCAGAGGGAAAGAGAGTGAGGGACATACAGACGGTGAGTTTAAGAAAGGTGAGGTAGGGCTTCCCAGGTGGCGCAGTGGTTGAGAATCTGCCTGCTAATGCAGGGGACACGGGTTCGAGCCCTGGTCTGGGAGGATCCCACATGCCGTGGAGCAACTAGGCCCGTGAGCCACAACTACTGAGCCTGCGCGTCTGGAGCCCGTGCTCCGCAACAAGAGGCCGCGATAGTGAGAGGCCCGCGCACCGCGATGAAGACTGGCCCCCACTTGCCGCAACTGGAGAAAGCCCTCGCACAGAAACAAAGACCCAACACAGCAAAAATAAATAAATTAATAAACTCCTACCGCCAACATCTAAAAAAAAAAAAAAAAAAGAAAGGTGAGGTAAATGGATACTCACCTATTTTTGGGTGATGGAAAATTATTATTATTGCTTCATTTTAAGAACACTTCTGAATTTGGTTCTCTTTAAACTTTGAGCTCCTTGAAAAGAGAAATTAGGTTTTATCCATATTTCACCTTCATCTCTATGGTGATAGGAATATAATAAGCACTCAGTAACTCATAAATCCGTTATTTATTTAAAATAACAGGGAAATTTGAAGCCCATCTTTTTTTTTCTTTTTAATTGTGGCAAAACCCACATAACATAAAATTGCCATCTTAACCATTTTTAAGTGTACAGTTCAGTAGTGTTTACTAAATTCACATTGTTGTGCAAAAGCCCATCTACCTTGAACAGCTAGTACAGTCTTTACCCTTCAAAAAGAATGGAACCTTATTTATTGCCAGTATTAAGGGGTGACTTTAATTGTCTTGTAAATGGCTCTTTTATTTTTTAGTGTCACATTCAACGTTGTGCAGGTATTGTGCTGGTTTCTCTTACATAGCTCTTTCTGTAATACCCACATGATTTGATCTAGAATACAGCCACCTTTATGGTATATTGAGGTAATTCATGACGATTTTTTTCATTGTACCAAACCTTTTCTATAAATAACCACTGAAGAAAGCCCTGTTGCTCCACTGAAAATCATGCCTCCTTACTATTGTATAGACCAGTCACTGCAAATAATTTCTAGGCTCATGGCTTTGTAAGTTCTTTGCATTTACTCATTTATTGTCAACCTTTAGTTCCTTTTATTTGATTTTAAGGCTCTAACATTTTTAACATGCAACCATCCACTAAATTTAAACCTGATCTTTTTAGGATTTTTTTGTTAACGTTTAAAAATTATTTCAACCCATGCAAGATTTTCACAAAGGGTGCCAGTCCCTGGGGCTACAGTGTATATAGCTTGTCACTGGATAGGTTGGAGAATAGGGCATGCTAACTCTGAAGCAAAATTATCTGTGGTACGATAGAAAATTAAACTTTGTAAAGTGGGTTTAATTTTGTACTTGAATTTCCCTTATTATTCACCTTTTGTTCTCCCCTAGTATTTATTAAAATATTTCAAAAGTTAAGAAAAAATAGGAACTTGTGTGTGTGTCAGGTAAGTGATTATTAGTGTTAAAAAAATAAAAGACCTGTAGAAAAGATATGTTGACAAGATGTCTGAAGGAAACAACATAAAGAAAGGCCTGGGCTTCCCTGGTGATGCAGTGGTTGAGAGTCCACCTGCCGATGCAGGGGACACAGGTTCGTGCCCCGGTCTGGGAAGATCCCACGTGCCGCGGAGCGGCTGGGCCCGTGAGCCATGGCCGCTGAGTCTGTGCGTCCGGAGCCTGTGCTCCGCAACAGGAGAGGCCACAAGAGTGAGAGGCCTGCGTACCGCAAAAAAAAAAAAAAAAAAAGGCCTGTTGATGAGAAATGTTATGGACAGTTTTTTATTATAGAGGCAGAGGATGTGTTTAATTTGGAATAAAGCAACAGCAAATGATAGTTGTATTTTGTGGCTGTTGAGCTGGATTTGGTTCTTGAAATTGTTTTGTAACCTTCCGGCAGCTTTGAAATGGAATGGAATGTAGCTCAGAATCTTTATTTTGCCATGAAATAGGTAAGTAGGTGTAGCCCAGAAGTGGTGCCTGAACTTCCTTTGTTATATTGTCTAAGCCGTTTGCTGATTTGGCTGATTTTTTGGTCACAAAGAAAAGTTCAGCACCTGAGAAAAATGAATGAGGTGTGGTATTATTTCATATTTCACGCTGTCTAGAGGGTTCAGTCAGTAACAGACAACCAACATTTACTGAGCTAATAATGTATTCTAGTTATACCAGTTGTAAATAGCATAAGCCATGGGCAAAGTAGATAAGACATCGTTCTTGCTCTTCAGGCTTATTTTCCAGTCCCCCAAGTCTTGCTTTTTAAACTTACTGTATACCTTTGAAGGTTTTTTAAAGCCAGGGGCCATGTTTTATATTTTTTAGTATGTGATCAATTGAATATTTAATTGACAAATTGCTTCAAGTTCCTTGAGAGTAGGGATTCTCTTTTATTTTTGTTTAAAAGTACTTGGTGTAGGGTATGAGGCAGTGTGAGCAGCATTTGGAAACGTAAGATTTCGGTTAGAGTTTGGCTTTGCCACTTACTTTAAGGGACAAGTTGCCATAACTGAATTATTTTTCTCAGCAATAAATGGGGATTAAAATCTCTGCCTCTGTTCTCACAGAGTGATTATGAGGATAAAGTAAATTAACGTTAAGTGAAGTCACTTTATACAAACTGTAAAACACTATATAAATGCTACTTGTTATTAACACCTCTGATGTATAGTGTATATTTAGATATTTTAACTGAATTTGAGATAATCCGTCTTTAGGTCTTCATCAAAAACCTAAATATAATAAAAATCAGAAATAGAGAAGCCTCTGTCTTGCTACTCTCTATTTCCCAGAATTTGTAACAGTAGTAGTTTAATATGATAAGCTAGATATCTGACTCCCAGATCTGTGCTTTTAATGCTGTATATGTTGTAGGGTCCTGAGCCCCTAATATTGGTGTTTGTTTCAGTAATTCTGAGCTCTTAGTTAGAACATCTAAAAGAGCCTCAGTCACTGAGCAATGGTGTTGTGACAACTGTATAGCAACCCAGAAAAAAGAAATTGGATCCCCACTGTCATACCTTACCCCAAAATATATTCCAGATGAATAAAATATTTAAATGTAAAAGATGAAATCATGAAGATGAACAATGGGGTAATTATTATTTTAAAAATAATCTTAGGGCTTCCCTGGTGGCGCAGTGGTTGAGAGTCCACCTGCCGATGCAGGGGACATGGGTTCGTGCCCCGGTGCGGGAAGATCCCACATGCCGCAGAGCGGCTAGGCCCGTGAACCATGGCCACTGAGCCTGCGTATCCGGAGCCTGTGCTCTGCAACGGGAGAGGCCACAACAGTGAGAGGCCCGCATACCGCAAAAAAAAAAAAAAAAAATCTTAGAATGAGGAAAACTTTTCTAACTTTAACTCCAAACCCAGAAGACATTTAAAAAAAGGATAAATTTGACTGTATTTCATCATAAATAAGGTAAAAAACCAGAACAACAAGAAAAAAACAAACTGGGGGAAGTATCTGTAATATTTAATTACAGACAAAGGACAGATTTCCTTATATATTTATCATCAGTTTGTAAAAGACTTATAACCTAAATAGAAAGGGAGAAACGATATGAGCACTGTTTACAGAAAAGTAATGCAAATGACCTTTAGGTGTTTGAAAATATTCTCAATCCTTTTCATATTAGAGATAATGCATATTAAACTATGAGATACCATTTTTCACTTGTTGGCTTGGATAAGGCTTAAAAAAAAGAGTAGCCTGGTCAGATTTTGGAGAAAAGGTTCTTACATTATAGCCAGTGAAACTATAAACTGATAAAACCACTGTGGAAAACAATTTGAATTACTTAAAGATTAAAATACATGTATCCTTAGATCCAATTAAAGATTAAAATACATGTATCCTTAGATCCAGTAATTCTGTTTCTATCTATCTTTAACTTATTCATGAAATGCACAAAATAATGTATGATTGAAGTTATTCATTATATCACTGTGATAGATTAGAAATAGTCTACCATATTTCCTTGATTCTAAGACCGTTTTTCATATTTTAATAAAGATAAAATCAGATACACCTTATTAATTTTTTTTTTTTGCTGTACGCGGGCCTCTCACTGTTGTGGCCTCTCCCGTTGCAGAGCACAGGCTCTGGACGCGCAGGCTCAGCGGCCATGGCTCACGGGCCTAGCCGCTCCGCGGCATGTGGGATCTTCCCAGACCGGGGTACGAACCCGTGTACCCTGCATCAGCAGGTGGACTCTCAACCACTGTGCCACCAGGGAAGCCCCAGATACACCTTATTAATGGCATTATAGTTACAATTGGCAGCTTTTTAAATTTCTTTCTTAGTGGCACATAAAACTGTTTTACAGTTAATGGCATTTAAATTTTGAAAATTATTTTTGGCTGCATTGGGTCTTCACTGCTGCGCGCAGGCTTTCTCTAGTTGTGGCGAGTGGGTGCTATTCTTTGTTGCGGTGCGCGGGCTTCTCACCGCGGTGGCTTCTCTTGTTGCGGAGCATGGGCTCTAGGCACATGGGCTTCAGTAGTTGTGGTGCGTGGGCTCAGTAGTTGTGGCTCGTGGGCTCTAGAGCACAGGTTCAGTAGTTGTGGCACACGGGCCCAGTTGCTTAGCGGCATGTGGGATCTTCCCAGACCAGGGCTCGAACCCATGTCCCCTGCACTGGTAGGTGGATTCTTAACCACTGTGCCACCAGGGGAGCCCTAATGGCATTTTAGATTTGAAGAAATAGGATACTAAAATGGGTAAAGGGAAACCATGCAGCTTTAAAAGGATTGAGTTAGTTTCGTATGTACTCAATATGTATAGAACAATTTCCAAGATACATTAAGTAAAGAAGCAAGGTGCAGAATAGTGTGTATTATAGTAAACTACCACTTGTGTTAAATGATATATATCATATACATGTATACGTGGGCAGATAGATATATACCTACTGCTTAAAAATCACTATTTTGTTCCTGAAAATCAGACCTTCTGTATGAAAACCCTACTTGGGAACCTATTTACCATTATTTTAAATGGCTTACACATCAACCCAATCCCTAACCAATTTCTAAAACATAGCTGGCTGTTTATGAATTTTTTTAAAAATTAAGGTATAAAATACTTAAACATTTCTTCCTGATTACCAGATAATTACTATGGTTGTTAACAGTTGCTTTCTATGTAGTAACATGTCCATACCTTTTGTTGATACTTAAGCAGCTTTCCCGAAGTCCTACAAGTTGTATGTGGATTTACTCCAGATTTCTCACTTGTCTTTTCCTTAAAATGTTGAATTAGATTTTTGAGATTGAAAGATAAAAATTTTACAGTATGAAACCATTGGCTGGAAAATGTGTCAAGAAAGACGAACTGAAGCATTTCACTGTGAGATATTAAAAGGGTACATTCTGTGGGGTATGCCTATATATTTATTTTTTATTTGCTTGACTAGGCAGAAAAAAATCTTTGTTAAGGCAGACTGTGAAGGGAACGTGGGTTGCTTTTTACTGTATTTTAAAATTTGATATGATATACTTGTATTACTTTTAAAAATATAGAAAATAATTATTTTGAAAAAGACTTAGAATAGGCAGAATCAAAGCAGAGTAGAGTTGGTTTCTTTGGTTTTATGTACGTGTCCCTCCTCCCACTCTAGTTTCAGTTAGCGAACAAATGGTTAATGTAGTTGGGTAAACCCTGCATTAGTTAAGCCCCAACAATGCTTCTACTACATTTTTTGACTGAAGAAAAACTAGATTTGAATTCAATACAATAGAAATATGTGGTTACAATTTAGACTTTATTGTTAAATTAGAACGTTGATCTTTAAAACCTAACTTCCTAAGAAAAGTCATTCTTTGGCTGAGGAGAAAACAGCTTTCCTTTAATATTTTGATGACATAGATAAATTTTCTGGATAGGATCTTTGTAAAAGCTGAGTTGTCCTTCTACCTTAGTTTCCCTTTGAAATTTGTTTTTCTTTGGGAAAAGGAAATAGCACCTAACTCAGTAGTATTATGTGCCAAATCTAGAATCTAAATGTTCTGCATGTCCTACTTAATGAAATACATATTACTATGCTCATTTTATAACTGAAGTTTTGGAAAGGTCATACAACTACTGAGTCTCTGCCATTCGAATATAAGCCTAACTTTGAAATCACTGTTTCTGTTGGGTTTGCCAAAAGGTTTGTTCATTTCTTTCCGTAAGATGGCTCTAGTAGTGCTTAGTTGTCTTTAACCTCATTTGAAACAGTTTTGTTAGATTGTATTGTGACAGCTGTCATATCAGCGTGCGTTTAAAAAAAACTTATCAAAATTGGTGAATGTTTGTGTAGCCATTTTAATATTGAAGATGGGAAAAAAAGCAACATTTTTGGCATATTATGCTTTATTATTTCAAGAAAAGTAGAAATGCAACTGAAACACAAAAAAAGATCTGTGCAGTGTATGGAGAAGGTGCTGTGACTGATCAAACGTGTCAGAAGTGGTTTGTGAAGTTTCGTGCTGGAGATTTCTCGCTGGACGCTGCTCCATGGTTGGGTAGACCAGTTGAAGTTGATATCAATCAAATCGAGACATTAATTGAGAACAATCAACATTATACCATGCTGGAGATAGCCAACATACTCAAAATATCCACATCAAGCATTGAAAATCATTTGCAGCAGCTTGGTTATGTTAATAGCTTTGATGTTTGGGTTCCACATAAGTTAAGCAAAAAAAACGTTATTGACCATATTTCCACATACGATTCTCCACTGAAACGTAACGAAAATGTACCGTTTTTAAAACAAACTGTGACAGGCGATGAAAAGTGGCTGTACAATAATGTGGGATGGAAGAGATTGTGGGGCAAGGGAAATGAACCACCACGAACCACACCAAAGGCCGGTCTTCATCCAGAGAAGGTGATGTTGTGTATATGGTGGGATTGGAAGGGAGTCCTCTATTATGAGCTCTTTCTGCAAAACCACACAATTAATTCCAGCAACTACTGCTCCCAGTTAAACCAACTGAAAGCAGCACTCAACGAAAAGTGTCCAGCATTGGTCAACAGAAAACTCATAATCTTCCATCAGGATAACACAAGACCACGTGTTTCTTTCATGACCAGGCAAAAACTGTTACAGCTTGGCTGGGAAGTTCTGATTCATCTGCCTTATTCACCAGACATTGCACCTTCGGATTTCCATTTATTTTGGTCTTTACAAAATTCTCTTAATGGAAAAAATTTGATTTCCCTGGAAAACTGTAAAAGACACCTGGAACAGTTCTTTGCTCAAAAAGATAAAACATTTTGGGAAGGGTTTCCCTGGTGGTGCAGTGGTTGGGAATCCGCCTGCCTGTGCGGGGGACATGGGTTCGGGCCCTGGTCTGGGGAGATCCCACGTGCTGTGGAGCGGCTTGGGCCTGTGCGCTGCAGCTACTGAGCCTGCGCTCTGGAGCCCGTGAGCCACAGCTACTGAGCCGCGTGCCACAACTGCTGAAGCCTGCAAGCCTAGAGCCCGTGCACCGCAACAAGGAGTGGCCCCCCGCTCGCCACAGCTAGAGAGAGCCTGTGTGCAGCAGTGGAGACCCAATGCAGCCAAAGATAAATAAAAAATTAATTAATTAAAAAAAAAGTTTTGGGAAGATGGAATTATGAAGTTGCCTGGGAAATGGCAGAAGGTAGCGGAACAGAAGGGTGAATACGTTGTTCAATATAGTTCTTGGTGAAAATGAAAAATTTGTCGTTTATTTTTACTTTAAAAGCCAAGGAACTTTTTGGCCAACCTAATACATTTATATCTTTTCCCTTCTCAGAAAAAGCTGATAGCTGAAAATAAGAGTAGGTTTGAGGGGGACAGCAGACATGTAGTTCCCCCAAATCAAAAGAGTATGGATTGTCAGAAAGGCTTAGTTATACTTGTTGCTGGTCTAGCTGAAGGAACCTGTAGCTATAATGGCCTCTGTTCCCTGCTAATTAAATGAGCTATGCAGTCTTTATACATTGCCAAAGGTAAGCATAATTTTAATAATTCATGTATCAAATTTAGTAAGATACAGATTCTATACAACCTCTGACTATCTTAATGGAATTTAGTTAATATAAACAAAAGAGATGAACCCAGTTAGTAAACAAAATTCGTCAGAATTGTCAGTCTGTAGTAAGAAGTCTAGGTTTTAGGGCTAGACTAGAAAGGAAAAGGGATTGGGGGAATGGAGAAGGGGAAATGGTGAATTCAGATGCCATATAGACTACTTGTTTCTCAGCATAGGGATCGTCACATTTAAAGACAGACATTAACGGGCTTCCCTGGTGGCGCAGTGGTTGAGAGTCCGCCTGCCGATGCAGTGGACAGGGGTTCGTGCCCCGGTCCGGGAAGATCCCATATGCCGCGGAGCGGCTGGGCCCGTGAGCCATGGCCGCTGAGCCTGCGTGTCCGGAGCCTGCGCGTCCGGAGCCTGTGCTCTGCAATGGGAGAGGCCACAACAGTGAGAGGCCCACATACTGCAAAAAAAAAAAAAAAGACAGACATTAACTATATGTTAAGACGTTATTTAATCAGAAGACATTAAATATATGTTAAGTTCACAGCAAAATAACCAGAAAGGAAGTAGCAAATTTTACTAATGAAGATTTAGAACAGATAAGTATAAAAGGCTATTTTATTGTTCTAGTACTTTTTTTCTAAGAAAAGGGTGAACTAGTTATAGAAGCAGTTTGCACATTATCAAGGTAGATTACTTTAAAAGAGGCAATCGCTGGTGAAGAATTAAATGGAATTAGTTGCACTTTTATTAAATACTATGTTCAAGAGACCATAATAAAGAATATACATGACATTATAAGATACCGCCCTTACTCTCATAGAGTTTGCCATTTATTTTAGGAGATAAGTGGAAGAAAGCTGAAGAATAAATTCTGTAAGGGTGAATGACTAGGGAAGACTTCGCAATGAAGTCTTGAGGAGGGAGGAATAGGTATTACGGAAGAAAGGAGATAACTGATGTGTACAAAGTGATTACAGTTGGCAAAGAGTAGGCCTAGCTGGCTGGAGCAGAGAATGCCCGTAGGGCAGTGCATTTCATACATTTTAAAAGCAGAAGAACCTCTCAAATTACATATTTTTTAAATGTCGAACCTTAATGTATAAAAGAGAGGGTGGAAAAAATCCACAATTGTTTGTTTGAAGCAGGGTTCTAGGTCTCCAGGAGCAGTCTGAAAACCATAACTAGAAGGCAGTAATGGGAAATTGGTTCAAATAGGCACAAATCTAATATTACTGACTATTTATGTCCTAGGCACTTAACAGATATCTCATTTAATTCTTAAAGCAAGTCTATGAGATAATTATTGTTAATCCCATTTTGCAGAGGAAGAAACTGAGGCTTAGAGACAAATTGCTCAAGAATAAGCTACCAGTAAATGACAGTATCAAAATACAAACCTTGGTCTTTCTGACTCCAAAACCCATGCTCCTAACTACCACACTGAATGTGGAGGGCTTTAATGCTGCTCCAATTTGGAACTTTATTTTGTAAGCCAAAGGCAGTTTTTGATTAGAAGAGAGGTATAGAGTTTTATAGCAAGAAGAAATATTAAAGCTAATTTAATCTGAAATTCATTTTACAGATGAAGAAATTTAGGTTTAGGGTTCCAAAGTGCTGAAACCCAGTCCCCAATTCTCTGATTTGTGATCTGTTGTTCTTTCCATTATAGCAATGAGGACATTGGTGGTAGAAGTTAAATACTGGTGTAGCCAAAGTATGTCTGAAGATGAAGATGTAAAACTATTTAGAAAGCTGTCTAGGTATGAGTTGATAAGGGCATAGAATAGAGTGATAGCAATGGAACTGGAAAGGAAAGTATAGTTATGAAGGATGATAAATCAACTACGAAGCATAAAGTACAGTCAATTCATGCATGTGTCTTACTAGCAAGCCTTTGTTCACTGGGTTTAGTATTAATCTTTATAATAGCTAGCATTTATTGTTTACAGAGTGCTTGCACATGTATAATCTAATTTAAATCCTCTCTGCGGTAGGTATTCCTGCTTTACAGACGAGGAAAGGGACATTCTAAGGAATACTTTGCCCAGGATCTTACAGCATAAGTGGTAGAATCATGTTGCCAAAACCTATGCTTTTAATCAGTATGCTATCTATAATGTACTTCAGTGCTGTGCGGTGGGTTACTTCTGTCTCCTGGAGAAATGTGATGGTGGTGAGAAATAAAGTACTGCAGAATTAAAATATACAATAGTTATTCTGGCTGCAAAAATTGGAGATAGCTTTGAATGTGATATTTTTTCTTAGGGCACTTGAAGTGGTCTTATATGTTTATGATAAATATAAATTTGTATAAATTCGCTAGAAACTTGAGACTAGGTTGAGTGGTAAGAACTTTGGCCACATTTTTAAGGATAGTTGGTAATTGATCTCCAGGGGAAAAGAAAATACTGTAATTTCTGTCTCATACTATAATTTCCTCGTTTATTTCTTCTTACACTTTATATTTCTCTCCTGTGGCATTTTATATATTCTACCTTGTATAATTTGTGTTTATGTGTCTCTTAACTCTCATTAGACTATAAACTCCTAAATGATAATAATTGCTAGGCATTTATGTGTTCTCTGTTGCTTTTCATGTTTTTTATTCTGCACACAGTTATTGAATCCTTAGAATGTGCAGATCTGTAGTAAGTCTTAAAGAGTTGAAGAATGAGTAAGATAGAGCCTCTGCCCTCCAGAGGCTCATGTCTAATATAGACACAAATGTAACAAATAAATGTAATGCAATGCAGTATAATATCATAATCGTGAAGTTAAAGGTACAGTGGGGGCTTAATAGAGAATTGAACAACCTAACTTAGAATTTCAACTGATTTCTTGAATGATTTAACAAGTGAAAAATCTCATATTGTGCGAATAAGGAAGCAAACAACTATATCAATATTTGCCCAACTATACTTGTTAGTTGATACATGGAATCTCCACATTCTTCCATAAGAAACACTGGTATTTAAAAGTAGGATCAAATGTAAACATGATAAGAACACAAAGTTAAAAGTATGTTTTGTGAGAAATATATTTTAATAAAGAAAAAAGCTAAAAATTGTTTATTAAAAATGGCTACCAAAGTTTGAAGTAATGGGATTGTACATTTAGAAAAGGGAACAAAATAATATTATCTTTCATTTATAAATGTGGTTTATTAGTTTTAAATTCAGTCTTTTCTATCTCTCTGAGTCTTTCCAAACCTGTGAAGTAGATAGCTACCAATTGAGAGTTACAGAGAAAATCTAGCGGGAGCTCAGAAAGAACAAAGGACAGTCTCAGGAGTAGGAATTGCAAACTGTGGTGCCTGTTGGGGCCAGGTGGTAACATACACAATTGAAGCCCACTGAGTGTGAGACAGTAGGAAGTAGTGTGAGTTGTGCCATGTCTAGAGAGGAATAACTGCCACTCAGCTAGCTCATGCTCATTGTTACCATGTAAGAATATAGTCTCAGGTATTGCCAGACGTGAATTTTTTAAAAAAGAAACCAGAAATCCAGATATTTTGGTGACATTTACTAGTTGATAAACGTTGGCTCAAAGTTTAAAATCTGAGATAAACAAAACATGTTCAAGGCCCATGTTTGATCCACAGGTTACCACTTTATGACCTCATTTGAAATTTGACCTGGGTTTAAATTAAAGCTCTGCAACTAGTAAGTGGTGTGACCTTGTTATAACCTCAATATACCCAAATTTTTAAAAGATTTGGGAGTTGTTTGGGGAAATTAAACATGATGGTATATAAGTTTTATACCTGTATCCTATCTCATTTTCCTCTCTAATACATGGAGCGGAGATAATGCCACTTAATAGATTGAGAAACATAAGTGTTTATCCATGGTCAAACTGCTGAGGATAGTAGCTATGTTTGTAAGTCTTCTGACCTCTACACCAGTACTTTTTCCATTAGACTTATGATTCTCAAGCGTTAGTGTGTAGCAGAATCACCTTGGGTGCTTGTTAAAAATGTAGATTCCTAGGACTTCCCTGGTGGCGCAGTGGTTAAGAATCCGCCTGCCAGTGCAGGGGACATGGGTTCGATCCCTGGTCCCAGAAGATCCCACATGCTGTGGAGCAGCGAAGCCCATGTGCCGTAACTACTGAACCTGCGCTCTAGAGCCCGCAAGCCACAACTACTGAGCCTGCGTGCCCTAGAGTCTGCATTCCACAGCTACTGAGCCCATGTGCTGCAGCTACTGAGCCCATGTGCTGCAACTACTGAAGCCTGTGAGCCTAGAGCCCATGCTCCGCAACAAGAGAAGCCATCGCAAGTGAGAAGCCTGCGCACTGCAATGAGGAATAGCACCCGCTTGCTGCAACTAGAGAAAGCCTGCGTGCAGCAACGAAGACCCAACGCAGCACCCCCCCGCCAAAAAATATATGTATATATATATTTTTGTAAATGTGGATTCCCAGCCAGCACAACTCAGCAGGTCTGGGGTGGGGTTCAGGAAGTAACATTTTAAACAAGCTCCCTAAATAATTTGCTTTGGACCATACGAATAAAATAAGCTTCTAAGAATGTTACCTTGACTGTAGTAAGTAGGGTAGACAGTTGGTTCTTTTGCTCATACAAAATATATTAATTTTTAGTCTGAATTAGTATAATGCTATTTATTTTTCTTATAGTCTTATCTTAGCCTGATTTGCACTGTTTCCTACATTATTACTTATGGACTTCTTGCCCTAGGTTAATTTGCATGATCAAAATGAAATTGGTTTGTGTGGAAACTGGTTTCTTACTTTGGCAAGAAAGTGGAGTGTCCAAGAAACTTAAAATTAGAAATACAGAGTATAGAGTGACAGTGATTTCATTGTAATTAGAGTAGTCCAATAAGGTGGAAATAGTTGAAAATATAAACTTTCACTAGTTAAACCAATATTTGATAAGTAGGAACTAAGAGGAGACAAAAATGCCCTCAAAGTTGTATGGAATCATAGACTTCAGAACTGGAAAAGAAAATTTCTCTGGATGACCTAGGATCTCTGAGCTTTTTAGCAGAGACTTCAGAGGAAATAAGGAGGATTTTTGAGTAATTTCAATCTGCTTGACTTTCTGAATTTACTCCTACATTCCACGTGGACTTCATCTGTTACAAATTTGACATACTATGGATTAATAAGTTGCTGTTCAGTACACTTACATAGGTGCTATTGTCTTCCTTCAGATGACAGTAATAGTAAAATAGTAAGCATTTTAATTTATTCTGTTTTGCTTAGGCTTAATTAATTTTCTTAGACAATTTGTACTATATGTTTAATTTGGAGAAGGTCTTGCTAAAGTATGCTTCATTCTTTTGGCTTGGATTTAACATTTGTATAACCTTGCTTTTCAAACTCAGTAGTCACTCTTTTGTTAATGGAATGATAACATGGGAAGGATTTGAGGGTAATACTTTGGTAATAATTTTCTCCATCTGTAAATAGGGTTGTTTCATTATCACCAAATTGTAGGTAGAACATTAAAATTTATCACAGTTTCTTAGAGTGTCTTTAATTTTAAGGTACTTATTGCCAGTTTTGGAAATGAAAGAACAAACTGATTTTTAAATTTTCTGAGGCCTTAAGAAGATGACAGTGTTAAGAGTTCAACAGCATCCTGTATAGTGATTTATAGTGAAACGTTAGGGTTTACAAAGCATCTTCTGTTTGTTGTTTCTTTTGATCTACATGCCAGTCCTGAAAGTGAGGATAATATCTCCATTTTGCAGGAGAGGCTGCTGAGACTCATGTGCTGATTGTCAAAAGTCACACAAGTGTTTAGAAATTCTCTTATTGGAGAACTGAGTTTTTGTAGCCAGCGTTTTTAGGGGCTACCTAGGAAAATATAGAAAGAAAATAATTAAAGATGAGTTGAGGAGGGGGTTGATGTGTAGAGTAAAGGAAGAACAATCTAAATGAAGCTGGAAGGTCTTTTGGGGTTATAGAGTGATCCTGGAATATTAAGAAATTCTCAGTGTAGTTAATGGAAGTACTTAACCAATAGTAAGAGGATACAGCTCTAAGAACGCATTGGATTGTTGGATTATTACAATACCATAGGACTGGCTACTATCTGCATAACTCCCCCAAATATTTTCTACTCTTCAAACTTAAGAATTGAAGTGAACCTTAGAGACCATTAAGTCTGTCTAACTCCTTAAGCATTTGGTGCCTGCTTCTTCTTGTCTGCTAATGAGTGATGATAGGTAAAAGAAATTGAACAAGGTTGTAATGAATAGTAATGCAAAACTCAACTATTTCTTTATATTAGCGTATATATTTTTTGAGATATGGAGACCTGTATAATATAGCATATATCTTCTGTTTGATAAAATAATTCCTTGATTACAAGACAGTTAAATCATCAGTATCTTGTGGCATGAAGCAGAAAGCACTGCGATGACTAAATATTTATTTATACCTGAACAAGGTGAGACCCACTATGAACATGTTCATTCTCTTGAGTCAACAAATGCTTTTTAATTTGTTATATCAAATTATGTCCCAGATACTGTATCAGTTATTCAGGATATAAACATAAGTAAAACTCAGGGCACAAAAGTGTTCCCCATTTTTTAAAAACTAAGGACCTAAAATTGTTTTGTCTTCTCCCCCTATGCCTCATATTTTAGATTATTTTACCCTGAAATTTATTTACTAAATTGGTTTTCTCCTTTAAAAAATAAATTTATCTTACCAAATGGTTAGCGTGAAGCAGGCAGTGTTCAGTGAGTTGATGTGATTTAAGCTAAATTTTGAGTGAAAGTATGATTTTCTTTAGGTGCCTTTTTTTTTTTTTTTAATTTATGGTACCTCAGGCATTCCCTTTATTACCTCTCCTGAGGGCTTGAGTATCTCATGTCACCCCTGAATGAGATATCTTTTCCAGGCTTAACATTCTGATTCTAACACTTTATTTTAATTTATAATTTATTTTGCCCCTTTTCTGTCCCTGTTTATTAATATATTAGATTATATGATTAAAATTGAACTATTTTATCCTAGAAAGCAGCTCTGATACTTTGGGAAGATGGAAGGATCTTTTGGTCACAGTTAAACTTCTGTGCTTTTAGAAAAACACCTGTGTTTGAAAATCAAAATAACCTGGTTGTTGTATAGATCATTAAACAGGCTGTGACAAGAATATAGTTATTTTTTGTAGTGCTAGGAAATTTGGATTCTCTTTTGAGTAGGAAGCCTTTTAAAAAAAAAAAACAACCTTAGAAACTCTATAGGGAATAATTAATATGCTTGATGTTTCCTAAGGAAAAAATATCTAAATGATGCTGAAAGTAATCATTGTTCTTATGCTACTGAAGACTGTTATTTTCAGGAGAAATATGCAAAAGTGAAGCTTTGATTTGGAAATAAATGTACCACTTTTTACCCAGGAAGTATTTCTGAAAGTAGTATCTAATCTAATGTTTTAGTAAATGAAATTATATTTAAACACACTAACATAGCTTACTATAGAGTCTTATTCTGAATAGTTTTGCAAATCAGAGAATAGTCACCCTCCTAATTTTGTATTATTCTTGATTTTCACATATGTATTTGAGTTGCTTAAAGTATGAAATAGATTTAAAGATGTCAGGTGAGGTTCTTGGCTTTTATTAGTTGAGTGGCCTTTTGGAAGTAGATTTTGTGACTTTCTGATGGCTTTTTTTTTTTTAATTTTTATTGAAGTATAGTTGCTTTACAATGTTGTGTTATTTTTGATGGCATTTATATTTACTTCTGCTTTATTGGGGTCAGTCTTTAAAAACAGTTTTAGACATCTTTAAAAGACATTAGACATTTAAAAACTTTTTGAACCATATGTGCATTGGCTCCACAAGTGTTCATCCCGCCACCCACCCCCCCATGCCAGAAGTTTATATTGGTAAGATTATTTTGCCTAATTACAGGTAATTCATGGGGTGTGGGACTTTATTTCAATCACTGCCATATGCCCAAAGCCTCCCAAGAGTACTTGGTATATAGTAGCAACTCAGTAAGTGTTGTTGAGTGAATCTCAGTAAAGGAAAAGGCAGCTGAGGTAAATTGGGTGTTCTTACCTCTGTTGATATCCAACTAGTGTTTTAATCACTTCAGAAGCTTCTTCATTTCTAATTTATTTCTGTGGAGAAGTCACGTGTCTTCTGTTTCTGAAGTGTGCTGATTACCAGATTATGGTTGTCCTTTAATATTTTCTTCCCAGTTGTTCTATTCCTGGAGTTAGTTTGTTTAAAAATAGTGTTTATGGGCCTTCCCTGGTGGTCCAGTAGTTAAGACTTCACCTTCCACTGCACAGGGTGCGGGTTCTATCCCTGGTGGGGGAGCTAAGATCCCACATGCCTCACGGCCAAAAAACATAAAACAGAAGCAATATTGTAACAAATTCAATAAAGACTTTAAAAATGGTCCACATCAAAAAAAAAAATTTTTTTTTTAATTTAAAAATAGGGCTTCCCTGGTGGCAGTGGTTGAGAGTCTGCCTGCCAATGCAGGGGACACGGGTTTGAGCCCTGGTCTGGGAAGATCCCACATGCCACAGAGCAGCAGGGCCCATGAGCCACAACTACTGAGCCTGCGCATCTGGAGCCTGTGCCCCGCAACAGGAGAGGCCGCGACGGTGAAAGGCCCGCGCACTGCGATGAAGAGTGGCCCCTGCTTGCCGCAACTAGAGAAAGCCCTCACACAGAAACGAAGACCCAACACAGCCAAAAATAAATAAAAAAATAGTGTTTGTAGAAAAAAAAATTATTTCTTCACAGTCCAGTTCTTTGGGCCAGTTTTGTAGATTGGTATATCCGTAAGTGTTTCAAAATCAAAACTGATTAATGTGAGGGATTATTCTCAGAAACTGTGTGGCTATAAGCAATCAGTGGATTTTGGTATTTAGCTTTATTCTCTCTTCAGTTATGATAAGTCATAATACCATCACATTTTAGCAAGAGATGAGTATGTGAACATTTTAGCATGTTTGTCATTGTAGACGTAAGCCTACCTTCTAAAATATAGAATGTACAATACTGATTGGTTAATGAAACATCATTTAAAGTTTTTCCCATCTCTTTAAAAAATTTTTTTAAATTAATTAATTAATTGATTTTGGGGGGCTGTGTTGGGTCTTCATTGCTGTGCGCAGGCTTTCCCTAGTTGTTGAGAGCGGGGGCTACTCTTCGTTGCAGTGCACGGGCTTCTCATTGCAGTGGCTTCTCTTATTGCAGAGCACAGGCTCTAGGCACGTGGGCTTCAGTAGTTTAGTTGTGGCTCGCAGGCTCTAGAGCGCGCAGGCTCAGTAGCTGTGGTGCACAGGCTTGGTTGCTCTGTGGCATGTGGGATCTTCCCGGACCAGGGCTCGAACCCGTCTCCCCTGCGTTGGCAGGTGTATTAACCACTATGCCACCAGGGAAACCCTTAAAAAAGTTTTTTAATTGAGGTACGAATGACATACAATATTATTTTAGTTTCAGGTGTACAACATAATGATTCAATATTTGTATATAGATTTACAGTTTTGATTTAGAAAATATGAATATCAATTTTTTTCCCCGATCACATGAATACATTGGTATTGAAACATTCTAGATGTGGTATGTTTTCTTTCCTTTTTCCCCTCTTGTCCAGTTGGCTAGATCACAGTCATAGTATCTATATATAGATCTTTGGCTGAAGAGGACAGTTTCTTTTAAGGAAAGTAAGTGTTATGGTTGAAGTTGCCTCCTTTGAAATGAAGTAAACAACAAAATGTTCTTATTTTAATGGATTTTAAGAAATATTTGTCCCTGTTAAGAGAAACCAAGAAATAGGGAACCTGGATTTCATTCAATGTGTTTTAAAAAGAAGTTGAGTTTTCTAGAGAATATTATAATAGCAAACATTCTGTTGCTACCTACCCTTTGAAAAGTCATAACTATAGGTTGTTATTCAGATGTTCCACAGTGATGTGCTCTATGATAGGATTTATCATTGATCACAAATGAATAAATTAAGGGGATTTTCTTCTTTTTTTTAAATGCTGCAACCTCTTCCTGTATGTATTGTTCAGTGTCTTTTCCCAGTGAGATTTTTCCTTGGTCAGGAGCCTCTAATGAAAGAAATTACTATTTGGCCCAGGCAGTAATGTTGCCTTCAGATTGTTTTTAAAGCCAGACTGTTTGTTTTCTGTGAGTTACCTCTGAGTGGACTAATTGTAAATGCGACAGCCCTTTTGATGCCACTTTCTCTGGAGTTACTGGTGTTCTTCAAAGCTTGGCTTTGTTGTGTGCAGAAAGAGAGATGTTGGCGAACTTGGGAAAACTTCATTAAAAGGAAACAAAAGTTCTAAGCTCCTTCAAGAGTTTTATTCGTTCATAACAGAACTCAAATGCACATAAGTTTTCCAAGCACTGAAGATCTAAGGTTATTTTCCAGACCTTTTACTTATTATATATTTTCAATAAGGTCTTGATGAACCCCTCCACCCCCCAAATCCTCTTAGCGTTCTTTTAGTGTAGCAGATGACTTGATGATCACTGTCCAGTTGATCTGTCTTTGCTGTTATTTCTTTAAGGAAAAAGTTCCACCTTGGGCCCTGAGTACTGATTTACCGGAATGAGTAGTTAAATAAGAGATCGGAAGGTAGAGCTAGTTTTTTCACTTTCTCTCACCTTCTCCCCTCCCCCTGCATTATTTTAGAGGAGGTTGTTCATGTTCTCAAGTAGCCGTACAAAAATCTCACACCCTGACGCAACCAGTATGAAAACAACCGTTGTAGCACAAAGTGTCCTTCCCGTGTCCCCAGCTGAAATTGGGGGAGGGACAAAGCCCAATTGTTACTTACCCCATCCTGTCTGCCTGCTAGAAGGCCTGTTTCCTACCCTAATGGTTTCTGCCTAACAAATGGTGTTTCTTTTTTACAGCATTATGATCCTGGACTTGTTGTGGTGATGGTAAACTTAGCAGTGGTAATTTTTTATTTTCAGACTGAATTACTCCTTTTGTCATCAGTGCACCAATATGTTAGGCTTAATTTCTCTGTTGTAGCCTTCATCCTTCTGCTTGGTCTTTTTCATTTTCCTTTCCTTTCCTTATGCAACTTGTCTGATCCTTGTTCATTAAAGGGTAATGTTAAGAAGGGATATATCTGTTTGTGTTAGAACTGCCAAAAAAAAAAAATCAGTTAAAACATTAAATTCTAATACTGTAAAAACTTGATTTCCCCACAATATAACGGGCACTAGCACTTGCTACTGCAATCTATAAATAAATTAAAACAAACTTTGACTGCCTTAGAAGGCAAAAGTACTAATGCAGAGTTTATAACAGGGGTTTACAGAGGTAATGAATTTATACCTAAATTTTCTTGATTCTTACAAAGCAAATTCTGACAAATAGAAAGTTATCAAATCAAAAGAAAAGTAAAATTACTTTGACATTTGTTTTCAATTCTTTCATTGGACCATTTCTTTTTACCAGTAAATCCCTGATTGAGACGTTATGAAAGTGATATTGCACCTAGGAAGTCATTTTTATAACCTGTCTTTAATTTGGTCCTTTTGCTAAAGATTGCAGTCACTGCTTATTTATTATACCATTGGGCATCAGGTAATAATGCATTTTTATTTTGTTTAACTGACAGTATTTGATAGTATCTAAAAGAAGGCTGTATTTTAGAACTTGGTTCTCTTTTCTGGCATGAGATGTTCTTTATTCAACATTTTTTTCACTGTTCCTAATTACCTTCTTATTGTTTACAAGCAATAATGGGATATTGGTGATAAGTAATTGAACTTCTGAATTTGTTTTTCATTACTTTTTGAAACACAAATTAATCCCACAAATACAGAGCAACTGGATACAAGTGGTTGCTGGTCACTTTGGAAACAGTTTCTTTTCTTTTTCCTCCTGGACTAATCCTAGTCATGATCATGGCTTTTATTGCTTTTTTTTTTTTTTCCAAATTTGTTTTTGGTAATATCTCAGATTTAGACTGACAAAACTCAACTTTTAGCCCAAAGGTATAATATATATGTGTGTATAACAAAAAAACAAAAATAAAAAAACAGTTGTTTACACCAGCCTGAGTGAAGTGATGAGGGAAGTAAACATTGTGTTTTTTCACTAAAGGTATACAACGGATAAGGTAAGTCCTCTTTTCAGTGGGCTTACATCACAATAAACAGCGCAAGTTGTGATGTAAAACAGCTGTGGTAGTAAAGTGCTTGTCTGCCCCATTTTGCTTTGTTTGGCTGGTTATGAGTGGATTAAATATACATTTTTAAAAATCTCCAGCATAGATCAATTAGTTTAAAGTCAATTTTCTTCGCAACTAGTCCTTTTCACAGCTTACTGATTGCCACAGCCAGTGTTAAATCCACTCTGGAAAATGGGACCTCAGAGCACCAGTTTAAAAGTGAAACTATTTTTTGTTCCTAAGGGCAACTAACTGTTGCTTTCTATTTAATTTTTTTCACCACCTCATTTAATTGTAAAGCATCTTTTGAATACAAAAAATATATTAAACATGCTGAGTTGCTGTTATTGAATTTTCCTGTATCATGTTTGAAACTGTGCTCTTCCGATTTAAACATGTCAGTTGAGATATTTATTACCAGTTTTAAAAGTGTGTGTGGGAAGATGTCAGTGGACAGTAAGACTGAAGTGATTTTTGGTGGAAAGTTATTTGGAGGTATTTTTAAAAAGGAATTTCTAATGTTTTTGATTTTAAACTTCCTGGTGCCATTGCTTAGAAGTGCTTTTGCATTACTTATTTAATTTTGCCATAGTAATCTGGAATCATCCCCAACTGGAAGGTCAACCAAGGTGGTTAGTTGGGCTTGAACTGGGAGAGGTAGGTTTGGTTGTAAGCTGTGAGAATGGCTTGTGTTTGGTTCACTGTAGCTTTCTGGTCTCTGCACTCCAAGGCAAGATCTCTAACCACCCAAACCCAATGTGTAAAGCGAACTGTTGACTTAGCTTTGCATCTAACCTTAATTATATGTTCCTGTTACAGGGAGAACAGATCCCATTCCAATCGTTGTCAAGTATGATGTCATGGGCATGGGTCGCATGGAAATGGAGGTAAGTTGATCTCATTGGTTCACTTGTTTTGGGGATATTTAAAATTGATACTAATTCCAAATTCAGATGTAGTTTTAATGTTTTTGAGGGGAAATTTTTAAATGTATTTTACATTCTCATTTAGTGCTGCCTTTGAGGCAGGTAGGTGGCAAATAATGCCCCTGTTATAAAGAAGTTGAGTGGTTTCCCGAGGGTTATGCCACAAGGCAAGGTCAGATTTAAACCCAGACCCCGGTGCTCATTTCCATAGGCAGTGTTGCTCAACCCTTAAAATAATTGCTGTGGTAGAAGCTTTGCCCCTGTAGAGCTGTGTACAGCTGTCATCTGTGATATCTTCTTTTCATTGCCTGAAATATTTTTCTCCATTTACTCCTAATTCTTTGGCATTGAACATTGAAGTAAAGTCTGTTATCATCAACACATGTGCCTGTTGGGAACCACCAGCATGAAAAGATTAATGAACTATTTTGCATGCTATTTTCTCTGTGGGGTGACAATAAAGCAAGAGGTAGCTGAGCAAAAAGTTAGAAGTTTCTTATTTTCATACAATACTGTAGTTGTGTAAATGACTTTTTTATGGCTAATTGGGGGTACTTTAGGAATTAAGACTAATTATATCTGTTTTTGTTAAGCTTGATTATGCCGAAGATGCTACCGAACGGCGCCGTGTCCTAGAAGTAGAAAAAGAAGACACGGAAGAACTGAGACAGAAGTACAAGGTACTTAAATGAAGCCATTCTTGCATGTGGGGTGTTCACACTGAGATATTCATTTTGGTGAAAAGAATCTGTTGACAGCAACATTTGTTTGACCTTTGCTGGTGATTAGACTTAGACCTCGGGTTTCTGTTACTTTCTTATTTATTGCTTCTGTAAAAACTATAGAGATAATAATAACCACTTTGTATTATTATCTGTTGGGGAGAGTGCATTAGTGTTTGAAAATGCAGTGCCAGGTATACATTAGGTAGTAATAGCAGTAAAAATTGGTGAGTCCTTTGAGAGCTTGATACCTGTTGATAAGCCTTTTCTTTTTTAATGGATGAGGTGTCTGATGAATGACAAACAATTGAGAACTTCAGTATCTTCCTTTTTAAGCAGGTTGTTATAGAAAACTGCAGCTTAAAACATGTTATAAGTTAGCTTTCGAAAAGACTGACAAGGGTGCATGCCTTTCAAGATGTTTTAGTAAGCCCAGTTTCTACCATAAAATAGGTAAATTTGAAGATAAGAAAGAGAATTAGTGAAGATTATCATATAGAAGCTGATTTTGGTCATGATACTTAAGGTGAGAAGAGAGAAAAGGGATTCATTTTTAAAAATCTGTTCTACCGTAAAAAAAATATATAAAGCAAAAACTGACAGAACTACAAGGAGCAATGTTATACCTACCATAGTTGTTGGAGATTTTAATATACCTCTCAGTAATTGATAAAAGTAGAAGAAAACAATCAGCAAGGATGTTTGGAAGACTGGAACATCTCATTTAACAAATTTCACCTAATGATTATATAGAACTATACACCCAATCACTTTGAAAGTGATAAATTTCAAATATATATGAAACATTTATTCAAACAAATATTTTACCATGTTCTGTGTCATAAACAAAGTATCAACAGATTTCAAAGAACTGAAATCAAGTTATCAAGCCATAAAACAATTTTTTAAAAAGATTTTTAAAAATCTCTGTTTCAAAATTAAGAAGCACATTTTTACATGTAACCTGTCAGTAAAAGAAGAAATCACAATGGTAATTGGAAAATATTTTGGACTGAAAGATAAAAATGCTACACATCAAAACTTGTAAGATAAGCTAAAGCAATATGATATATGATAGCAAATACATGTCCTTTTTTTTTAACATCTTTATTGTAGTATAATTGCTTTACAGTGCTGTGTTAGTTTCTGCTGTATAACAAAGTGAGTCAGCTATACATATACATACATCCCCTTATCTCCTTCCTCTTTCGTCTCCCTCCCACCCTCCCTATCCCACGCCTCTAGGTGCACACAAAGCTGATTTCCCTGTGCTATGCAGCTGCTTCTCACTAGCTATCTATTTTACATTTGGTAGTGTATATATGTCCATGTCACTCTCTCACTTTGTCCCAGCTTACATTTTTAGTTTCCTGAGGAACCTCCATATTGTTCTTCATAGTGGCTGTATTAGTGTACATTCCCACCAACAGTGCAAGAGGGTTCCCTTTTCTCCACACCCTCTCTGGCATGTATTGTTTGTAGATTTTTTTTTTTTTTTTTTCCAGTATGCGGGCCTCTCACTGTTGTGGCCTCTCCCGTTGCGGAGCACAGGCTCCAGACGCACAGGCTCAACGGCTAAGGCTCACGGGCCTAGCCGCTCTACGGCATGTGGGATCTTCCTGGACCGGGGCATGAACCCGTGTCCACTGCATCGGCAGGCGGACTCTCAACCACTGCGCCACCAGGGAAGCCCTGTTTGTAGATTTTTTTGACGATGGCCATTCTGGCTCTTCTGACGGAGTGAGGTGATACCTCATTGTAGTTTTGATTTGCATTTCTCTAATGATTAGTGATGTTCAGTGCCCTTTCATGTGTTTGTTGGCAGTCTGTATATCTTCTTTGGAGAAATGTCTATTTAGGTATTGATAGCAAATACATGTCCTTAAATGCTTATCTTAGAAAAAAAAGGCAGGAAATAAATGAAGTAAACGTTCCTCTTGGGAAGTTAGCAAAAGAATAGCAAAATAAACCCAAAGAATGTTAAAGAAAAGAAATAATGACGATAAGATAAAGATAAGAACACAAAAGAATGAAACAGAAAACAAACATACAACAAATCCATAAGTTAGTTCTTTGACATACTTGTGATATTAAGAAAAGAACATAGAAAACCAATGTCAATAATGAAAAACAGAGGATATCATTGCAGATGCAGCAGGCACTAAAAGGTAAACATAGTATGGATAACTTTATGCTTTGAATGCAAAGATAGGTTTAAGTGGACAAATTCCTAAAAAATATAACTTGCTAAAATAGACTTGAAGAGAATAGAAAACCTTGGTAATCCTATAACATATATAAATTATATAAATTGAATCTGTGGTGAAAAATCTTTCCATACAGCCCAAATAATTTCATAGTGAGTTCTATCACAATTCATAAAAGAAGTAACTTCAGTCTTGACCAACAATTTCTGATCTTCCAGAGAATTGAAAATGAAGAAAAACTCCCAGCTCATTTAATTAGAGACTAGATGGTAACTCCTGACAAGGACAGTATGATAAGAATAATTATATGATGTATAACACAGATGCAGATCTTAAAACACCATAACCAATTTAGGATATACCATGACCAAGTTATCCCACGAATGCAAGATTGATATAATGTTAAAATCAATTCATGTAGTCAACCATATTAGATGATTAAAGGAAAAAAATTATATGATCATCTCAATAGATGCAAAAAAACCAAGAGCATTATATAAAATTCAACATTCATTCATGATGAAAAGTCTTGTCCAACTTGACAAAGAAAGGACCTTTTTTAACCAGGTGGAATGCCTACAAAAACTATATAGGAGACATCATAGTTAATATTGAAAAGTCGAAAGCTTTCCTCTTGAGTTGGGGAAACATAACAGGGATACCTGCTGTCATTGTTTGTATTAAATAGTGTGCTGGTGGTCTTAAGCAGCACAGTAAGGCAGACAGGCAAAAACAAAGATACAAGAGGTGAAAGGGAGAGACAGAACTGTCATTGTTTGCAGGTATGATTATGTTCATGATATCCAAGAAAATTTACAGATTAATTACACAAATAACAGTTTAGCAGGATGCTAGATACAAAATCATACATTTTTTTTCAAAATCATACATTTAAATTATCATATTAGAAAATAGATATAACAAAAATGTCACCAACTGTAATAGCAAAAAAAAACATATGAAACACTTGGGTATGGAGATGCGGGAGACTTAAGGCAAAAATTCTGAAGCATTATTTAGAGGCATTAAAGAACAATGAATTTTAAAAATGAGATTTTTTTATGATCATGAATTAGAGGACTCAATATTATAAAGGTATCTGTTTTCCCCCAATTTTTCTATATATTCAAATCAATCATATAAAAATCCCAACAGGATTTTGTATGGAATTTTGTATGGAAGTATAAAGGGCCAAGAATAGTCAAAGCATTCTTAAAGTATAAGATAGAAAGCTACAGTAATTAAGACATGTGATATTGGCATAAGGATAGACCAGTGGAACAGAAAAGAGAGCCCAGTTGCAGACCCTTACATATTTGACCACTTGATAAGACAAAGATGGTATTGCAGAGAAGTGGGGAAAGAATGAATTTTTCAGTAAAAGGTTCTGAGACAGTTGGTTATCCATATGGGAAATGGTGAATTTGAACTTCTACCCCATACCATATAATAATCAATTGCAGGTGGATTAAAGATTTAAATGTAAAAGGAAAAAACATAGAGCTTAGAAGATATTATAGAGGATTTTCTCTTTTCACCGCACCTGACGTTATTTACTTATTTTTTATTTTAGTGATATTTTATAATGAAAATTGTTGAGCATATAGAAAAAATGAAAGATCTATATAGTGAATACCTATATACCTACCACCTATATTCTACAATTAACACTTATATAAATATTGTTATATATCAATCACTTTTTTAAGTCCCTTTTTTCAGTTCCTAAAATATCTTTTTGATTCTTTTCCCCAAAATTTGCTATTTTTTTAAACAAAAACAAAATTTTTTGCCTTTTGGTTACTATTTCTGCCTTTTTTAAAAAAACATTCTAAATGTTCTTATTTTATAATTTCTTTCAAATCTTCTATTATCTGTAGTACTTTGTAAGTGTTTTCGTAGTTTGCTGCTTCTGACTTTCTTGCAGTGGTTTGTTTCCTTGTGTGGTTTGCAGTTTTGATTGTCATCTCATTCTCTGGATGTTTTTCGTATCCTGGATTTTAGAGGGGTTCTTATGGGGCAGTTCCATATGTGCTTTTGCTAGAGACTCAAGTCTTTAACTGAAGACCTGAGAACTTTATATGGACTGGTTTTAAAATGTTATTACCTAAGCTAAGGGTTCCTGCTTTGGATGAAAGGTGTACATTCTTTAGGTCCACCAATGACTGTGGTCTGAAATTCCAACCTTCTATGCATGACCTTTTCCATTTATACCTTGGTAGATGGTGAGTTTTTTGATGAGTTCAGGGGATAGCAAGTGATGATGTAGTGCCGTTTTTCTAGTCCCTGTTTCAAGGATGGAGACAGCCATTCATCTCTCTGAGCGTTTCACAGGGAGAGCTTAGTAGGCCTTCTACCATCAAGGTCCTGAGGCCTCATCTTTAGGTGCCTAGGGATTGCCCTGTCATGTTGAGCTCAGCTATGTATTAATTTTTATTTTATTTTATTTTATTTTGCGGTACGCGGGCCTCTCACTGTTGTGGCCTCTCCCGTTGCGGAGCACAGGCTCCGGACGCACAGGCTCAGCGGCCATGGCTCACGGGCGCAGCCGCTCCGCGGCATGTGGGATCTTCCCGGACCAGGGCACGAACCCGTGTCCCCTGCATCGGCAGGCGGACTCTCAACCACTGCACCACCAGGGAAGCCCTGTGTGTTTTATTTTATCCAGAGTTACAATATGGTGAAATCTCTCTCTTCCTTCTCTTCCTTTTTTTCTTTCCCTGTTCTCTTTTCCCTACCCCTTTCTTTATGCACTCTTCAACCCATTTAGACTGGCTTTAGCACTTTTCACTGAACCAGTTTATTCAAGGCTGCAAAATACCTTTATTTGCTAAATCCAGTAGACCTTTTAAAGTTCTTATTTTCTTCCACGTCCTGCTTCTTTGCATCATTCAATACAATTGACCACTCTTTTCTCTTTAAAACAATTTCTTTTCTCTTGCTTTTGAAGATTTTATAGATTCTTCCTCCTTATCTCTCTTGCTGCTTCTGTATAGATTCCTTTGTTGACTCCTTCTCTTCCGCCTGAACTTTTTTTTGTCTCTTCTTATTTATTTGTTATGCTTAGAACATCTCATTTTTTATTGGACTCAGACTTAGAAGTAGAAGCTCTCAGAGAAGACAGCCTCTGTCTATTGGCAGTCTGTTCCTGGCGTTTTTCTTTGGCCTTCTTTATTCTGTTGCCAGAAGTTTAGCATATTCTGCAGCCTCTTCCTTATTTTTCTTAGTACGCTGTTTCTTCAGAGCAATACGCTGACATTTGTGTTGCAGAACACACGGAGTAACAAGATGGTGAATCTTGGGTGCTTTGGTCCTAGGTTTCTTACCTTTGTTTAGGGGCTTTCTCACAACATACTGGCGGACATCATCTTTATTTTTTTTAACATCTTTATCGGAGTATAATTGCTTTACAATGGTGTGTTAGTTTCTGCTTTATAACAAAGTGAATCAGTTATACATATATCCCCATATCGCTTCCCTCTTGCGTCTCCCTCCCTCCCACCCTCCCTATCCCACCCCTCTAGGTGGTCACAAAGCACCGAGCTGATCACCCTGTGCTATGCGGCTGCTTCCCAGCAGCTATCTGTTTTACATTTGGTAGTGTATATATGTCCATGCCACTCTCTCACTTTGTCCCAACTTACCCTTCCCCATCCCCGTATCCTCAAGTCCATTCTCTAGTAAGTCTGCGTCTTTATTCCCATCTTGCCCTTGGGTTCTTCATGACCATTTTTTTGTTTGTCTTTTAGATTCCATATATATGTATTAGCATACAGTATTTGTTTTTCTCTTTCTGACTTATTTCACTCTGTCGGACATCATCTTTAGAGAGATTGAGAAGTTTGCGGATTCTGCTAGCTCTTTTGGCGACAAGGCACAATAGTATCAGTGAGTCAGGAATATCCTTCTCCCCTTTTTTTACGATGACCAAATTGAGAACACTCAGATTTGCATTCACAATGCAACCCCGTACAGATTTATGCTTTCTTTCTCCAGTCCTCCTTGGTCTGTAGCAGGAATGCCCCTTACTCAGTAGCAGGCGGACTCGGCCATGGGTCAAGACACCCTGCTTCATGGGGAAACCTTGTTTGTCGTTCCCACCACTGATTCGGACCACATAACCCTTCCAATTCTTCACCCAGAGTGTCAGCAGCAACTTCTGTGGCCATACGCTTCTCATAAAAGGTATGAAGTTTTCGTTCATCATTCACTTCAATGAGTTTCTGGCAGCCAGTAGCTGGGAAAGAGATGTTCCGCTTTATCCTGAAGTGGCTGATTGCCTCCGAGGCACCACAAAAAAGAGCTGCCTAAACTTTAGGTGTTGGAGTTCTTCAGGTTAGGACCTGGGCCATCTTCTTCTGTCTAACCACTGTCCTTAAGCATAGAATCATCATGCCACTGTTTAGAAATTTTTCACGTGGTTGGCTTTTATCCTTTAGGTCTTAGCTTAAATATTACTTCACAAGAAATCTTCCCTAACCACCCAATTTAAATAAATCCTCTACTTTATTCTCTTGCAACACTCTCATATATAATTTATAATTATAAATTTTTGCTTGTAACCTTATTTATAGGCTGACTGTGGTACTGGAAAGAAAGGGCCTTGAGGAGAGAAACTGTCTGTTTGTCTGGCAATATGTATACTGCATCCAGTATAGTGCCTGGCACATAAGTACTCAGTAAATACGAGTCGAACAAATAAATTCTTGGAAATGATGGGGAAAACCAGGTCTATTTGGTATACTATCAGAAATATAAACATTTTAGAGAATACATTTTTATTGTTTTTCAAGTAAAAGTTACACTATCAAGTAAATAATAAATACATGAAGTGGCTAATTCACAACCTCATTAGATTACACATTATATTTTGAGGCCCTTTCTCCTCCGACCAAGAAATTATTTCACTTTTGAACTCTTTGTGGTAGGTACAACAAGAATTACTTACTCCCATTTTATTGATCAGACTATTTACTCAGAAATCTTGTCAACTTTGAATTATACAGCCTGCGAAACCCTCTCCCCTTCTTGATGTCACTCCTTTATTTCATATTTGTTCTTCACCTTCACATGACCTCGGAACCTTGACTTTAGTAACTTAGCCCCTCCTTAATTTATACTTCTTGGGCGCCACAAATTGATTTTTTACTTCTCTCAACACTTTGATTCCAACTTCTTTTCTTCCTAATCCTTTTTTTTCGGTACGCGGGCCTCTCACTGTTGCGGAGCACAGGCTCCGGACACGCAGGCTCAGCCGCTCCGCGGCATGTGGGATCTTCCCAGACCGGGGCACAAACCCGTGTCCCCTGCATCGGCAGGCAGGCTCTCAACCACTGCGCCACCAGGGAAGCCCCCTTCCTAATCCTTTTTTTGTCATACCTACTCACCAAGAACCTATCCCCACTCAGAAATATTTGCATTCTTCATTTCTACGTCTTTACTGTAGTGCCGTGTGGGACTGGTGCCAACTCACTGGACTCCCAGAACTGCCAAGGAATCCTTTTACGCATCAACTCCCTCTTAGTCTCTTCAGCTGTCATTCTCAAACATTGATCTTTAAGCCCTCATCTTCCCTCAGCTACCCTTGTCCTTCCTCCATCTTCCCTTACTCCTAGCAGAAAACTTAAAGAAAATTTGGACTATCAAATGGTAATATCTGTATTATCTGTACCTGTAATATCTGCCATCAAACTTGGGTCTACCTCTTCCCATCCTTAAATATTTCTCCCTTGTTTCATAATCTGTCAAATGAAAATTCCTAACTACATCTGAATTCTGGATCCTAATCCTCTCTGTATTATCAAGGACCTTACATCTTTTTTCCTATCTTGGCAAACTCACTTTGCACTCATTCATTTCCTATCACCAATAAACATGCTCACACATTCTTGGGGGAAAAGAACCACTAAAATTACAAAAAAAAAAACCCTTACTCTGTTGACTCTTACTCTCTGTAACTGCCATCTTTTCTTTTTACTTGTCTTTAGAACCAAAATTCTGAAAGAATAGTCTCTACACTCACTGCCTTCTATTCTTTTTTTTTTTAATTTTCATTTTTATGAAAGTTGTACATAGTTTTAAAGCAAATAGCTTTACCCATGCTTTTAACTGAAAACAAAAACAAAAATTGCAGTCCCATTTTGATACCCTTAGTATCTTGTTAAATATTGATAAGATATTTTAAAAATATGTGTAAGATATGAAGAGTAACTACAGACACTCTGTGTCTTCTGCTCAGTTTAAGAAGAACATTATCCATAACTTTATGATCCCGTCCCATTTCTTCCTCCTTCAGAGGTAAGCACTGTCCTGGATTTTGTGTTTATCATTCACTTACAATTTTTCAGGTAGGTTTTTGCTGTTGCTGAGATAAAATTCACCGTTTTAACCATTATATAATATAGAGTTTAGTGACTTAGCATATTCACAATGTTGTACAACTGTCACCACTAATTCCAGAACATTTACATCATCCCAAGAAGAAACCTTGTACCCTTTAGCAGTCATTCCTCATTCCCCCTCTTCTCCCTCCCCCAGCAACCACTTTCTGTCTCTATACATTTGCCTATTCTGGACATTTCATATAAATTAAATCATTCAATATGTGGCCTTTTGTATCTGACTTCTTTTACTTAGCATAATGTTTTCAAAGTTCATCCATATAAATAGCATATATCAGTACTTTACTCCTTTTTAGGGCTGAATAATATTGCATTGTATGAATATACTAGTTTGTTTAATTATTCATCAGTTAATGGACATATGAGTTGTTTCCACGTTTTGGCTGTTATGAATAATGCTGCTTTGAATATCTTGTACAAGTTTTTGTGTGAATATATTTTTCAATTCTCTTTTGTATATACCTAGGAATGGCATTGCTAGTTATATGGTAACTCAGTGTTTAACTTTTAAGGAACCGCCAGACTCTTTTCCACAAATGGTTGCACCATTTTGTTTTCTCACTCGTACTATATGAGAGTTACAGTTTCTCTACATTCTCATCAACACTTATTCTTTTCTGTCTTTTCTATTATAGCCATCCTAGTAGGTGTGAAGTAGTAGTACCTTCTTGTGGTTTTGGTTGAGCATCTTTTCATGTGCTTATTGGCCTTTTTTTTTTTTTTTTTTTTTTTTGCGGTACACGGGCCTCTCACTGTTGTGGCCTCTCCCGTTGCAGAGCACAGGCTCCGGACGCGCAGGCTCATCAGCCATGGCTCACGGGCCTAGCCGCTCCGCGGCATGTGGGATCTTCCCGGACCAGGGCACGAACCCATGTCCCCTGCATCGGCAGGCGGACTCTCAACCACTGCGCCACCAGGGAAGCCCCTTATTGGCCTTTTTAACTATGTTCTTTGGAGAAATGTCTTCAGATCTTTTGCCCATTTTTTAAATTGGGCTGTCCTTTTACTGTTGAGTTATAAGAATTCTATATGAATTCTGGAACGAGTCCCTTGTCAGGTGTATGACTTGCAAATATTTTCTTCCACTTTTTGTTGTCATTTCACTTGATAATGCCCTTTGGTGCTCAGAGTTTAAAAATTTGATGAAGTCCATTTTATCTTTGTTTCTTTTGTTGCCGGTGTTTTTGATGTCATATTTAAGAACCCATTGCCTAATCCAAGGCCATGAAAAGTTACACCTCTGCTTCCTTCTAAGAGTTTTATAGTTTTAGCTCTTAACATTTAGGTCTTTGATATATTTTGAATTAATTTTTATATGTCATGTGGGCTTCCCTGTTGGCGGAGTGGTTAAGAATCTGCCTGCCAATGCAAGGGACACAGGTTTGAGCCCTGGTCCGGGAAGATCCCACATGTGGCGGAGCAACTAAGCCCGTGTGCCACAACTACTGAGCCGGAGCTCTAGAGCCTGCAAGCCACAACTGCTGAGCCCACGTGCCACAACTACTGAAGCCTGCGCGCCTAGAGCCTGTGCTCTGCAACAAGAAAAGCCACGACAATGAGAAGCCTGCGCACCACAACGAAGAGTAGCCCCCGCTCACCGCAACTAGAGAAAGCCCGCGCACAGCAACGAAGACCCAACATAGCCATAAATAAATAAATTTATTTTTTAAAATTTTATATGTCATGTTTGGTAGGGGGTCCAAATTCAGTCTTCTGCATGTGCCTACCCAGTTGTCCCAACACTATTTGTTGAAAAGACTATTTTATCCCCATTGAATGGTCTTGGCCATTCGAAAATCAGTTGACCATAGATATATAGGGTTTTTTCTCTCAATTATTGGTATATTCCATTGATCTTTATGTCTTTGCAGTAACACACTCTCTTGATTACTGTTGCTTTGTAACAAGTTTTGCAATTGAGAAGTGTGAGCCCTTCTACTTTATTCATTTTCAGGATTGTTTTGGCTGTTCTTGGTCCCTTGTAATCCTATGTGAATTTTAGAATCAGCTTGTCAGTTTCTATAAAGAAGTCAGCTGGGATTCTGATAAAGATTATGTTGAATCAGTAGATCAGTTTGGGGAGTATTGCCATCTTAACAATGTTAAGTCTTCCAGTCCATGAACATAGGATGTTTTTTCATTTATTTACATCTTCTTTATTTCTTTCAATAATGTTTTTTTAAGCTCTATTTCTTTTGTTAAATTTAATCCTAAGAATTCTCATTTTTTATGCTACTGTGATATTTTTATATTGATCTTGTATCCTACAACTTTGCTAAACTCATTTAGCAGCTCTAGTAGGTTTTTTTTGTGAATTCTTTAGGGTTTATTACATATAATACCATATCATCTGTGAAAAAAGATAGCTTTACTTCTTCTTTCTCCCGTCTGCTTTCCCATCTGGATGCCTTTTTTTTTTTTTTTTTAACATGTCTAATCGCCCTGCTTAGAACTTCCAATATGATGTTGAGTAGAAATGACAAGAGCAGATAGCTCTGTCGTAGAGGGGAAGAGACATCTTTGTTCTGATTTTAATGGGCAAGCTTTCAGTCTTTAACTTTTTTTTTTTTTAAGTGAAAACTTTTATATTTTGAATTAGTCAGCAGGACTCAGTTTAGATGATCCCAATTTTGTTGGCAACATCCAAAGCGTCATAGTCAGGAGCCAGTCGAACATATGCCTTCTTCTCTCCATGAGGCCTGATCAGGGTGTTGACCTTAGCCACGTCAATGTCATAGAGCTTCTTCACAGCCTGTTTAATTTGGTGCTTGTTAGCCTTGACATCCACAATGAACACCAGTGTGTTGTTGTCTTCTGTTTTCTTCATGGCTGACTCGGTGGTGAGGGGGAACTTGATGATGGCATAGTGGTCAAGCTTGTTTCCCCTAGGGGCGCTCTTCGGAGGATATTTGGGCTGCCTCCTGAGCCGCAGTGTTTTGGGCCGTCGGAAGGTGGGTGACGTCCAGATCTTTTTTTTGTGGCTGTGGACGCCTTTCAACACTGCTTTCTTGGCCTTCAAAGCCTTTGCTTTGGCTTCGGCTTTGGGAGGGGCAGGGACTTCCTTCTTCGCTTTCGGCGCCATCTTCGTGAAAAGGGGGGTCTTTAACTTTTAAGTATGATGTTAGCTGGGGGGTTTTCCTAGATGCCCTTATCAGATTGAGGAAGTTCCCTTCTATTTGTAGTTTGTTGAGTGTTTTTCTCATGAAAGGGTGATACATTTTGTCAAATGCTGTTTTTGCATCTATGAAAAAAATAACATGAGGTTCCCCCCACCCCCATTAATGTGGTATATTATATAGATTTCATTTTTATATGTTGAACCATCTTTGCATTCCTGGGATAGATCCTACTTGGTCATGGTCATGGTGTATAATCTTTTTAGTATGCTGCTGGATTTGGTTTGCTAGCAATTTGTTCAGGATTTTTGCATCTATATATAAGAGATGTTAGTCTGTAGTTTTCTTGTGATGTCTTTGTATCAGGGTAATACTGGTCTCATGGAATGAATTAGAAAGTGTTATCAACTCTTTTATTTTCTCTTCCTTTTTAAGATGGTTTTACCATGTGTTTCATATCCCTAAATGTGTATTGTTTAATGTAACTGTTTTTGACTTCTATATAAATGGATTCATATATTTCCTGGTATACACGTATGAGAGTTTATCCAGGGTATGGCTTTTATTTGTTATTATTTGATTGCTTTAAAGTAGTTAAACCTGTGTGTTTTTCCTAAACACTGCTTCACCTGTAGCCTGTGTATATTGATATACAATGTTGTCGTTATCATTTTTTCCCTAGATATTCTAGTTTCAGATTTGTAGAAAGGCCTTTTTAAAAATGTTAATTCCCAGTTTCATTGTACTGTGTTCATATATGTTGCTCATATTATTTCTTCTTTGGGGGATTTATTATGGTTTCCTCTGTAGCCTAGTAGGGTCTTTTGGGGTGAGTGTTCTATGAGTACTTTTATAAAAGATGTATGCCCTATTTTCAGGCACATAACTGTGTTAAAATATCCTTAAGGTGTTCTGTATCCTTGTTTATTTTTTATCTCTTTGACCTGTCATGTAATGAGATGATTTGAGTCTCCTTACTTTAGTATATTCATGTGTTTCCCTTGAATCTCCTCTAATTTCTGTTTTATGGATGTTGCTGCTAGATCATGATAGTTAGATATTAAGATTTTTAGATACCATGAGTTGACCTCATTGACATTATAAGTACCTTTATCTTGTTTAAAGCTTTTAATGTAAATTCTACCTTGATTGAAAAACCCTGACTCCTGCTTTCATTTTTTGTATATGTATTGCTTAGTATGTCTCCATCCTTTTGAATCTTTCTGAATCACCCTGTTTTGAATGTGCCTCTTATGATCATCATAGAGTTGGGTTTTGCTTTGTGTTACAGTATGAAAAAATTTTTTTGAGTTAATTTTTTATATTTTATGTGACAGATATGTTTAGTTCATATTTATCTTTTTAAATCGCTGACTCTGTGCTCTGTTTTTCTTCTCTGAGTGTAAGGTAGATAAAGCTATAGATAGATGGATAGATATAGATAGGTGGATATAGGTTGGATTATATTTTTGTTGTAATTACCTTTATAACTTAATAAAATTACCTTTCGTTCTTTATTTCTTTTAGAGAGTATCCATCATTTTCATACTGTAAGCAGGGGAAAGTTTCCTTGTTTCCTCTTTTTCCTCCCTTTCATTTCGTCTACCACCTAATAACAGTAAACTTAGTGTGTATGTAGCATACAATTAAATATGGTTGTATAATACTTACATAATTTTCAGTTTTAAATGGAGTTCTTTTTTACGTCTATTATAGTTGTAACAAAAGGCAAATTCTAATTCCCATTTACTTATCTCTACCACCCTCCCCATCTTACATTAGTTATACCATTTCTTTCTTATGAGGGCATATAACATGTACATTGTAATCTGACACCCTAGTAGCCCCACTTCTTTTAACCTCAATTCTACGTGTAAATGTATTCAAAGCAGCCTTCCAGTCCTTCTGTTGAGTTTTTCCTCATCACTTCTGCTGTTTATTTCCTAGTAACTTCTTTAAAGGGGGTTGTACAAACAATATTTCCTGAATTATTTATATATATATAATATATATGAGATTATATTTTATATTATATATTTATAATATGAGGTTATATAATCTCATATGTTATATGAACCTATAAAAATAATTCAATCACATATATAAATATATGTACATTATAAAATCCTTGGTTAATACTTTCTTTCCTTAGATATCTTGTAGTGTTGTACCACTGGCTTCTGGAATTGAATATAATCCTGAAGAAATTGAAGGCTGGGCTAATTTCTCCCTTTGATGGTTTTACCTAGCTGCTCAGAGGAGTCTTTCTTTACCTTTAAGATTCAATAACTTTACTGCAGTGTTGATTATGACCACTGTTTTGGGACTGTTTTCATTGGCACAAAATGTGCCCCTTCAACATGTAGATCAAGGCATGTGGTGGGGTTTTTTTGTTTTGGTTTTGGGTTTTTGGCCTGTATATTTGAAGGGATTTGGATATTTGTATGTTTGAAGGGATGTCTCCCATTGCTCCAATCCAAGTTCTTCCCTCTGCTTTTTCTAGATCTCAGAAATTCTTGATGAGTGCAAGAGATGTAGGTGTATCACTTCAAGTGAGCCGTTTATCATAATTGAAGTATGTTTTTGCTGTCATTTTCTGAAAAATCTGCTACTGCTGGCCTTTTTTCACTGCTCACTTGGCCTTGAATGGCTTCTGCTTCATTTCTCCTCACATACTTCTCTTAAGCCTTTTTCTCTTATGCATTTTTTCATTCTCCAGATCATATCACTATTTTGCTTTTGTGTGGTATTCAAGAGAAAAAGAAAGTTGTTTTCCTGTGTTGCCACATTCATACCAGAAATCCTGGTATTGTTGTTTTCTGTTAGTTTGTTTGTTTTTTATGTATCCAGCAAGCTTCCATTACTAGTGTTTGGTAAGAGTTTATTATCTGAAGAGTTTGTTGGATTTTGTACATAATGTCTGCAGATAGTGACATTTCAGCATCATCTTTTCCAGTTTTTACACCGTCCTTGCCTCCCTCCTTCCCTTCCTTCCTTTTCCTTGCTTCCACCCTCTACCTCCCTTTCTCCCTCCCCTCCCATTTCACTTCAGTGTTACCATTTCAGCTACATCTTAGGAGTTGAGGTGTGTCATTTTTATCTCTCAGTTTGAAATATTTTCTACTTGATGATGATTTCTTCTTTACTAAGTTATTTAAAAGTATTTCTTAATTTTCAAATATGTGACTGTTTTTTCCCCTGATTATTGTATTACTGACTTCTAATTTAATTGTAATACAGAGAATAATACCAGTTGTTTGAAATGTGTTAAAGTGGTCAGTTTTCTTAAATGCTCTGTGTTTACTTGAAAAGAATATGTATCCTCTAGTTGTTGGCTGCAGTTTTACACATATCCTATTTGTTTTGAGACTGTTAATTGTATTCCTTGAATCAGCTATACTCTTACTAAATTTTTTTGCTTGCTTGAACTATCAGTTACTGAGAGAGGAATGTTAATCTCCCACTGATGGTGGATTTTTCCATTTCTTCTTATAGCTTTGGCATTTTTGCTTATATATTTTGAAGCTGCATACAACTTTATAATTAATAGATTGAGCCTGTTATTATAAAGTGATATTTTTGCCTTAAAGTTTCTTTTGTCTGATATCAATTTTGATAGCTTTATTTTGGTTAGTGTATTTTCTGATGTCTTTTTCCACCGTTTTTCTTTTAGCTTTTATAATCAACATTCAGTTGGATTATTTGTAGGTGTTTTATCTAGTCTTCCAATATCTTTCCCCCCACCCCAGTCTCTCTTAATTGGAGTATTTAATCTAAATATAGGTAATGTCATTTCCAGTATATTTGGATTTAAATCTGCCATCTCATTTTGTCCTTTCTATTTTTTCCACCTCCCTTTTCCCCACTTCTTTTCCTCTTTATTTCTGCATTCTTTTGTTGGTCTCAGCAAGAAATATTGGACTGGGAGATGTCTAGCATATTGATGAAGTCACGGAAATGGATTAAATCACCCAGGGAGAAAGGAAAAACACAGTATCAGAGATGAAGAATTCTCTCCATGAGCTTATCAGCAGACTAGACACAGCAGAAGATAGAATCAGTAAATTTGAAGACAAGTCAATATAAATTATCCAAACTGAAGTTGAAAGAAAAAGTAAAAAAACAGAACAGACTATCCAAGATCAATGGGGTAATATCCAGACAGTTTAATACAATATTACTAAAGTCCCAACAGGAGAGAGAAATGGGATAGATTCCAAGAGATGATGGCTGAGAAGTTTTCTCTTTTCTTTTTTTAGTGGGACATAAAATTATGACTTTTTTTTTTTTTTTTAATTATGACATTTTAAGAGTAAATGAAATATATGGTGAAGTGGTCTCAGGCCCTTGGGAAGAAGAAAATTCAAACTTCTTTAGAACAAGTTAGGCTTCAAAAAACTCCTAGCTAGGGATTTCCCTGGTGGGCCAGTGGTTAGGACTCAGTGCTTTCACTGCCGTGGCCTGGGTTCACACCCTGGTTGGCGAACTAAGCCATGCAGCCAAAAAAAAAAAGAAATCATAGATAAAGCTCCCCAAAACAGAAGATCATAGTCATATCACAAATCCAACTGAGAAACTAGACACTATGGGCTAGAGTTAATGGAGAAAAAAGAAGAGTAGAGGCAGACCCCTTAAGACTTAAGATATTGGAGTTGTCAGCTCAGATTACAGTGCGTAAAACAAGAATATTTAATATGTTTAAGAATAAAAAGGGATTGAGATCATGAGTAAAGGGCAAGAGACCATATAAAAACTCAATGAGAGGATTTAATAGCATTTTGCACAAAGTTGAATATTAAATTGTAACACATCTGAAGAAGTATCAGGATGCAGGAAAAAATGGAGAGAGGGAGGGCAAGAAAGAAAGACAGAGAAATGGAAAATACGTGAAGAGATTAAGAGTTAGATGATAAAGAATGAGAAGCTCTAATGTGTCTAGACAGAGTTCCAGAACGAAAGAAAAAAAAAGAATAGGGCAGAGGCAGTGTTCAAAGAGGAGATCCCAGAATTTGATGAAAGACACAACTCACAAATTCAGGAAGCCTAATGAATCTCGAGCAAGATAAAAAAGAAGTCTACGTGTAGACACATCCTAGTAAAACTGTACAATACCATAGAAAAATACACAATCTTAGAAGAACTGTTGTAGTAACATGGAAGTCAGAATACAGTGTCAATTCTGTTATAATCTAATGGAATGTTGAATGTGCTCAGAGCAAACAACCATCAACCTAGAATTGCACACCCAGCAAAAATATCTTTTAAGAGTAGAGATTAGGGCTTCCCTGGTGGCGCAGTGGTTGAGAGTCCACCTGCCGATGCAGGGGACACGGGTTCGTGCCCTGGTCCGGGAAGATCCCACATGCCACAGAGCGGCTGGGCCCGTGAGCCATGGCCGCTCAGCCTGCGTGTCCGGAGCCTGTGCTCCGCAATGGGAGAGGCCACGACGGTGAGAGGCCTGCATACCGCAAAAAAAAAAAAAAGAGTAGAGATTAAAAATAGATAAATTTTTGGATAAAAAAATCAATTTGCCACCAGAAGACTCTTCTAAAAGAAATTTCAAAGAAAGTATTTAAGAAAGAAGGAATGTGATTCCCTTTGAAAGACTTGAGATGCAATAAAGAATCTCTTATAATCAATATTTAATTGGATTGTATGTGGTTTTTTTGTTTTCTGTTTTTGCGGTACGCGGGCCTCTCACTGTTGTGGCCTCTCCCATTGCGGAGCTTAATAGCCAGACAACATGAAATTGCCCAGGATGCTGAGAGAAAACTATTGAGAAGGATCGAATAGGGAAAAAAATCATAATGTGTTATATATTCACTTTTCAATTTTAACTAATTTATCCAAATGAGTTCAATACTGGCATTCCACAAAATACATCAGCCTTCTCTTGCATACTGATTAAATAGCTCATGTGAGAAATAGTGGAGAGATGTTAGATGATAGAGATGCTTTGAAAGTGTATCCAAAAGATACTAAACTGAATAAAAGAAAGGCTGATTGTAGAGCCTTTGAAATGAGATTTATCTTTAGGTCTGTTAACTAGAAGGAGCTACTTATCTACCCTGCTGTAGAAGGCTAGCAAGGAATCATTTATCATTCCTTTCCCCTTCTCATTCTTCTGTGTTGCTTTATAGCAAATGAATATTCTCAACTTGCTTTGAGATGTCTAGTTTTTAAGTGGAACTGCTGAGGCAAATTGGACCACTTCTTTGGATCAGTCCCACAGTTTTGAGCCAAAACCTCATTAAGACTAATGGATGACCAACAGATCTGTGTTGGCAGTGCATCTTATTTGAAGAATAATCTTGTAACGTTTAACCCCATAGCTGGCCACAGTCTCAAGTAATGCTTTTTGCTATAAAGTCTAAAAAGTTGAACGTTAATAGTTACTCCAGCTTCTTTTGGTTAGTAACTTGCCTGGCATATTGTTTTCTGTCCTTTAACTTTCAACTTTCTAAGTCCTCATGTTTTAGGGATATCTCTTATAATCAGCATGTAGTTGGATTTGTTTTTCTGACAGTTTTTTATTTTAATACTTTACATTTCTAGTGATTACTTGTAAATCTGTTTCTTACATCTTTTTACTTTCTATTTTCCTGTTTTTTTGTTGTCTGTCTTACCTTTATAAAATTGAAGTTATCTTAATCTTTCCCCCTTTGCTACTCCTATTTTTCTGATAACAACCCTTGGAATTCTAATACAAATTATGCTTAATTTAACAAAGTCTAAAGTTAACTCCATCTCAATCAGTAGAAGGACTCTAGAACGCTTTAATTTCAAACACCCTTTCCTATTATATATGGCTGTGTCTGCTAGCATTTTTTTTTAACTCTTTTTCATCCTGCAAGCTAGGTGGTGGTGTTACTGTTGTGATTATTAATCTGTATATTAATTTCATTTCTTACCACTTACTTTTAGTATTTCAGACTTTTTGTCTGGCATCATTTTCCTTCCTTAAAACAGTGACTTTCAAGTCCTCAGTAAGAATATTTTTAATATTACAACCACACAAACACAACTGAAACAGAAGTTTTAGAAGACAGTATTTACCTTTATTATGTGAAATATCCTCTGTATTTTTCTACTCTTTTTTTTTTTTTCCTCTTTTTCTGCCTGTTACAATCTACGAAATCAATGTCATGACCCACTAGTGGGTCACAATCTATGATTTCAGAAATACTGCTTTAGGAAGTTCCTTTTTAATGGATCTGTAGGTGGTAAATTCTCTTTTTATCTGGAAGTACCTTTATTTCATCATTTCTGAAAAATATTTTCATTTGGTATACAAATGAAAATGTTTTCTCTCACACACCAAAGCATACTATCTTCCATCTTTTGATGTTGCTTTTGAATCTTCTGTCAATCTGATTGTGGGTGATCCTTAATTTTTTTCTGGGTAGTAGTATGATTTCATTGTCTTTGCTCCCATAGTTATGGGACTCAATGAGTGTTTCTAGGTGCTTATTTTTATTTAGCCTGTGTGGTATACCTGTGCTTCCTGTACCTCCGGAGTCATGTCTTTCATCAGTTCTGAAAAATTCTCAGCCATTTCTATCAATAGAAATATAATTCACTTACTATAAAACTCAACCTTTTAAAGTGTACAGTTCAGTGGTTTTTAGTATATTCCACAAGGTCGTGCAACCATTGTTACAATCTAATTCCAGAACGTTTTCACCACCCTGCTACATTTTTTTGAGCTATATCTTGACTGTCTTTTAACCCATCCTCTAGATAGTTGGTGAATTTTTTTGTTTATTTTTTACAATTAGGTTTTTCAGTTGTAAAAATCTCATTTGGTTCTTTCTGCAATCTGCCTATTCTTTTGGTTTTGATTTTTTAGTGTTTTATGTTTGCTAATTTTTGTAATTCCATTTTATATTTTAAACATTTTATAGTTACTTTATATTCTGTAACAGACTATTCCAAAATCTGAGTTCTTGGGAACTAAATCTATTGCTTATTTTTTGTGACTCTTGCTTGTGATAGATTTATTTCCTTTTGTGTGTATAGTAATCTTTGATTGTAACTCATATTTTATTGATCCTAATCTAGGAAAAAATTTGGGACCAAAATTGAGGATGCTTTCTGAGAATATATTTTATTCCCACTGCCAAAACCCAGAGATCCTGGGATTTCCAGCCTACTTCCAGGTTCTTTTCCTTACTAGTGAGGCTTCTCAAGTTTAGTTCCCCCACCTTGCTCAAACCTCAAGCACGAGTGTCACCCACATGTCCTAAGGAGAGCCCTTGCCCATCACAGCTCTGATGTCAGTTTCAGGTCATAGCTGATTTTTAAATTTTGTTTTGTTTTTTCTTCTCCGATTGCCCTTCTTGGGGATTTACTTTTCTCTCTGTGGTTTCTGCAGTGCAGTGAAAATTGTGTTTTATATATCTGGTTAGTTGAGGGGTTTTTAGCCAGGGATAGGAGTAGGGAATGCCACAGTATCTAGTCCACCACACTGCCAGAAGAGAAAGTAAAATTAAACTCTGAACTTTGTTTGAAGACAACCGTTAGTATAACCACACGCTAATTACCCCACCATATTGCTACTTCTGCTCTATCTGACTTTAACTGGTACCATTAAATGTTATGAAAAGCCCTTTTTCCCTCTTCAGGGAAGACTGCTTTTTTATAACATTCACTTAAAACTCTACCAAGTCATTTTTTGTTTTATTTTGTGGTTCTTACAGGATTATGTTGATAAAGAGAAGGCAATTGCCAAAGCGTTGGAAGACCTCAGAGCCAACTTTTACTGTGAACTCTGTGATAAGCAATATCAGAAACATCAGGAATTTGACAACCATATCAACTCCTATGATCATGCACACAAGCAGGTGAGGAACAGTTAATTTCTAACAAAGAAAAAGATACTTTATTTGTTATAACTATTGCATTTTATGAGTGTACCCCAAAAAACTTGTTGACTATGGTTTCTTGTATCTGCCTGTCTTTATCTGAGGTCATCTGACTGACTTGACTTTTCTCCAGTGACAGAGTCCTGACATTGACCTCATCCTTCCAAGATTGTATGTAGAGTGAAGAATTGTGAGCTTCATAAATCGTGCATAAAATTTTTGGCTTTGAGTGGTTTCTAAATTTGTATTTTTCAACTAAGGATCACTGGGAGCTTTGTTTCCCTTTCTCCCCCTTTCTGAACTTGTTAAACTTTGAATAGTTATCTCAGACTGTGGTCATTTCCTCTTCTGTATCTAAGAATTCATGCTGTATTGGTTATTTCCTAGCAGTAAGTCATTTTGTTACTTGGTATACCTTGGAGGATAGATAAATTTTGAGGAGGAAAATCAAGTTAGATGCTATTTTAACTTCAACAGAAAATTCTGATGCTGCATGTTGAAGAGCTTGCTGAAAAATGAATTACACCTTCTTTATGGTCTTTTTCTTTTCTTTTCTTTTCTATTCTATTCTTTTCTTTCTTTCTTTTTTTTCTTTCTTTCACTGATTTAGAAAAGAAACTTATTCCTAACTAGTACTGGCATAAAGAAGGCAGCAATAATTCCCTTGGGGGATTTTAGAAGGAGGAAATGAATCTTTACATCTATAGAACAATTCTAACTTATTAAAGAATTTTGAGCCATTTGATCTTAGGTGACTTTAGCAGAACTTGCTAAGTCTTTGGGGATACAATGGTTGTAGTTGTTAAATTTGTAAGATTTATGAGCATTACTGGAATGCTCTCGTAAGCTGGACCTGTCAAACCAACTTTTTTTTTTTTTTTAACCTTTGTTTCATCTTCCAACCAACCATAAGATTTTAGTGCACATAAAAGGTGAGCTTTGACTAAGTTTTCTTTTACTGGCACAGGAATAGTTTGTAAGCTGGTTGTGGTCTTATACTTTTTCCACGTTTAACCACACCTAACCCGTTTAAGATTCTTCCACTGATAGAGTTATATTGAAGACAGCTTTTCAACTTTTTATACAACCTTGGACATTGTTTTAATATATTGTCAGCTCTACTTGATTTGAGGAAGAGAAATCTAGAGAGCATATATATGGACAAGATATATTAGCAATTACCTTACTACTTCAAAGAATCATCTGTCAAGAAAGACAAATGCAACAGTGAATATTGCTCATCCAGTAACTTTTCCAGCTTTTTGGTGTGTGTGTAGTTCAGATTTGGGGTTTTGGTTTTGTTTTGTTTGTTTGGAGGAATTAACAAAGATATTTAACATCTAAATACATATCTACCATTTTGGGCTCTTGAGAATTTCTTCAGTTAAGAATTGTGTATGATAAATTAAAAGAATTGATATATGTATAACTAAATCACTTTGCTGTACACCTGAAACTAACACATTATAAATCAACTATACTCCAATATAAAATAAAATTTTTTTAAAAAATGAAAAGATTCCAGAGGAAACTTTAGGCACCAAAAAAGAACAATTAGAAAGGTTACATTTTTAGTTGAAAGAAGTTTCTTGACTTCCCTTTCAATTAGAAAAAAATGAACCAGGAAAAGTGTGATTCAAACTTGAATCATGTATAGACTTACTTTTTAAGGGGAAAAAATTCTATCAGAGCAAAACAGATTTACAAATTAAATCTGAGCAAAAATACGGAACTAATAAAATTCGCATTGACAACATTAATGTGATGGATGGTAATGTTTTAGTGATACTGCTCTCAGTTTGAGAGTAGTAGAAATTATTACAACTGATTCATTTGAATTTGACATGTTTATTCTCCCGTGCACCTTGTGTTGCCTCTGTTCTCTCATCACTTTTCTCTTTTGCAGTGATTCTCCATCTGGGGAGATTTTGTCCCCCAGGGGACACTTGGCAATGTCTGGAGACATTTTTGATTATCACAACTAGGGAGATGGTGCTACTGGCACCTAGTGGGTAGAGACTAAGTGTGCCGCTAAACATCCTACAATTCACAGAAAAGCTCCTTGCAACAAAGAATTACCTGGCCCAAAATGTTGATCAGTAGTGCTGAGGTTGAGAAACTGTTCTCTTAAGACTACTGAAAAACTTGCAAATACATATGATATTGTGGTATTGTTTGGCCTTTGTTTGGTACAAACCAGTCAGTTTCATTTTAAGTCCCCAGTTATGTTGTAAACATTTCTATGTTCTCATCTAAATGATCTCAGATATTTATTATTATTACTCTTTTTTAGATTATCATCAAAATGAAAATACAAAATTAAGGATTTCTTATATTGAACTGCCTTATCCATTAATATAGAATATATCTGTGATCCCTGGTCTGGGAAAAAAGTCTTTAGCTGGTGTGATTAATGAATGCATGTAAGCTTATTTGTTCACCTTGATCAAAAGCCCATCTTAGGTGGGCTGTTCTTAAACAAAGAACAGATGTGGTGTAAGTTTGTTATTTTGTTTGTTTTTTGGTAGTGTTCTCTATTTGGTTAAAATGTAGGCGTTTCATCTTTCTTTATACTGTTCTCAATGCAAGTGGTAGAATCTTGAAACAGAATGCTATAAATATATAAACCAAAAAAATGCACAGTACTGAATTTTTTATAGTTACTTTTCCCTGCCCTTAGAATTTCTAAGGAGACTTTAACTGACCTTGGTACATACAACACAGCTAAGTAATCCCTAAGAGGAGGAGGTAGGTCCTATTTTTCATTCCTCTTTGACGGACATGAACTTACCATACAAATGGACCTACCATTTTCCAAATTTATGCTCTAAAATCATAAAGACACCCTGTCTTGTCTTCCAGGAAGGCACACAGGATTATTATGAATCTGAGATAATAGGTAAGTACATTCAACCCTATATTAGTAATCCCTAGTTTGCATCTTTCATCAAATTTTCACCATTAAAATTTTCCAGAGAAATAATATATATTATGTTAGTGGTAAACTTACTAGTGTAGGCAGGATCCTGAACATGCCCTTATCTTTATTAAGCACAAGTAATCTCTCAAAAAGGAGCTATGTGGTCACCCTTATTTGTGGTGATTTTTTATCCCCCTGCCCTTTGGTGCTGTGTACATCTCACTATTCGCTCGTTTTTCTCAACTTTTCTAAGATATTTTGTGAAGAGAGTCATTAATACACAGATATTAAGACCCAGCTTGATTTTCAGAGATGAAAAACCTAATTAGACATTTTGGCTCTTTTTAGCAGTTTAATCCTCTTTAAAAGTGATAATTTCATACATTTTGAAATCTTCAAGGGTAAGCCTTCCATTCCTCAAGGGATGACCCAATGAATGATTCATTTTTATATACGTTAGTTCTGATATCCCTGAGTGCTCAATAAACATTAGTATTCATCTACCTTTGTTGGCTTAGTTATAAGTTAAAGTTGACTTTGAAACTAAACATTTTTCCGTCTCTACCTTCGTGCCTCTTTATTTTGCATATCTTTTTAAAGAACATATCTGCTAATGAATATAACAATGGAAACCATTTCTTTAGTCTTGCAAGGTTTAAATTTCAAACTCCAAAGAAAATTCTCTTTCCCAGAGGTAAATCTGTAGCAGCACAGTAGTCGGTGCCTTATTTTAATGCTGGTGTGTTTTGGTTTTGCTTTTGCTTTCTTGGTGCCTTATTACCCACTCAGGATTCTTCCAGTCTTACTCTCTTTTATTTGTGCCACTAAGGGGCTCTCCTCACTAGCCTCCAGTACATAAACTAGAGATCACAAATTGTCCCACAGATGTACAATTGACCCTTGAACCACACGGGGGTTAGTGGTGCCAACCCTTCCAGGCAGTCGAAAATCTGTCTATGATTTATAGTTGGCCCTCCATATCTGAGGTTCCTCCCTATCTGTGGTTCCATATCTGTGGATTCAACCAACCCCAGATCATATAGTACTATAGTATTTACTGTTGAAAAATATCCACATATCAGTGGATCGGCACAATTCACACTCGTGTTATTCAAGGGTCAGCTGTATTTTGCCTGGTCTTTGTGGTGTCAGTTTTTTTCTCCTTTAATTTCAGTTGGTTCCCAACTTTTTAAAATGAGATATTATATCATTCAGGCTTTGGCTTATCTTGAAAAATTGAAACATCTGAGAACATTGGGCTTGCATATCAACATAACAGTTGGGTAAAGCTGATTAGTTGCCTTCTCTTTAGAAAGGCATGTTCTCATTCTCCAATTAGATATGGTTTCCACTTCATCTCTTCTCTTACATAAGCCTGTGAGACTCATTACATTACCTACCAGATCCCTCTAAACATTTGAATTTGTGACCCAGGCCTGTACCTTTCCTTCTTTTCCACACAGGCTCCCACAGGTTCTCATTGACACTAGGGAAGTAGCACATTGAAAAGATGCCTTCTTACTCCTCCTTAGTGTTGGGTACAACTTCCTTGCAATTTCAAAACCATCTGTGGTAGTCCAATCCAATATCAAAATCTGGTACTGTAGGGGCTTCTCTGGTGGTGCAGTGGTTGAGAGTCCGCCTGCCGATGCAGGGGACACAGGTTCGTGCCCCGGTCCAGGAAGATCCCACATGCCGCGGAGCGGCTGGGCCCGTGAGCCATGGCTGCTGGGCCTGCGCGTCCGGAGCCTGTGCTCTGCAATGGGAGAGGCCACGACAATGAGAGGCCTGCGCACTGCAAAAAAAAAAAAAAAAAATCTGGTACTGTAAAGCAGCTTTGAGAAATTCCTTTAACTTGTACAAAGAATCAGTATCTCCATCAGAGGAAAGAATGCTTTCAGCCTGCCTCTTCTTTTTGCTAAGGTAGCTTCAGTATGAAAACCCCTGTACCTCAATACATTTTTTAAAAAAAGAAATACGAAGGTCTGTTTTATCTGTAAAAGTCGTGGTTTCCTGAGCTTTATAAATGACTGAACTAAAACAAATCAATCCTGTAGCAGCCATTAGTGATTTCTCTATTCTGAATTGTACAGAATAGAATCTATAACTACTACATGGTTTAGTTAACTTTGTCTAAACTTTGTCTAATACTTCTGAATTGAAGTATTTTCTGAGAAATTCTTTGGTGATAGAAGGAATGATCATTTTTGGACTTCACATAAACTTCATTCAAGTTTGGACTACTTTCCACTTGAAGGTTCACTATTGACTGGTCAGATTTTTTTGCCTCTCGATGCATTTGATCCTCTGTATGCTTGGCACATGTAACATCAGGACAGTAAGCACACCAAAGCCAGTTGAACCTCTGGGAAGCCACTGCAGATCTGATGAAATGTAACTGTATTCCTTTTTCAGTGCAACTTTGGTATTCAGTGCAGGTGTTGGGGGGGCAGCGCAGAAGTAAAAACAAAATTAAAAAGGCAAGGTGAGAAAAGATAATTCTAGGGCTAAAAGAAAAGGACCTTTCTAAGAAGTGAAATCCCTAAGATCAGATACCAATGAAGATATTTCATAGGTGCTGTATATTTTGGGTGTTTATAGAATGTTTATACTTAGAAAACCATAAATTGATTATTGTAAAGATGTGAAACAGGTTAGGAAAATCATAAAGTATTTATGAATCCCAAGGCTTCATAAATGTTGACTTAAATAGCACAGTTCACTTCTGAAGAGATTATTCTTTGAGAAGCAAAAGCAAGTGTGAAGAGAGGAATGTATCTCAGAACTAAAGCATATTATAGTTGTATTTTAATAACCTGTATCAGAGAGGTGAAAATTTTAGGTTCAGTGACATTTTGTACACTGTGGATACCATTTTCTTTGGGACTGTTTTGTCTAATAAGAGAATTGACATCATTTGGCCAGTCTTCCAACAACTGAGCATGATTCGAGCCTTTTCACCTGTTAAATCTTATATACCCACCACCTCTGCTTTTGTTGAGAATAGATTCCTTACACCCTGCTGTCACAACCTAGTTTACCTTGGAAAACTCTGCATCTGTTTAGGGAAGCTGTCTGCTTTTGTGAGCCGAGGTAACTCTAAACAGACCCTTTGGGAGCTAAGGTTGCTGGTAAACCCTGTATTCTCATACTATGTATTTCTAACTCTGTTCTTTATCTTGACACACAATTCCAAAGTGAATAAAAATGATTCTACCTAATTTATGTTTTGTAGCTTTCAACTGGTTTTCTGCTTCTATACACATGCATTCATCACAGTGATGCACTGTGGCAGAGATTCTGGGATGAGCCTGTATGTTCTATTGTAGTCTGAAAAGTTAAAGCAACTTAAGGAATAATGATAAGTTTGTGAGCGACAGTACTGAAAAGAGAACTCTGAACTAGGATGCTGCTGTTCCATTTGCCTTGGACCTAAGCAACTCTTAACGAATTATGCTCCTTCAGATTTTACCTAGAGGGCAAATCTTTGCCTCCAGATAAGATCTCTAGAGGATTATGTAGATATACTTAAAACTTGTTATCCACAAAACCACAGTGGTATATACTATTTCACACCTACTCAGATGGCTAAAATGAAAAAGACACAGTAAGTGCCGGAGAAGATATGGAGAAATTGGAACTCTCCTACACTGCTAGTGGGGTTGTAAAGTGGCGCAGCCCCTCTGGAAAACAGTTTGACAGTTCCTCAAAATGTTAAATATAGAGCTACCACATGACCAACACATACCTAAGAGAAATGAAAATATGTCCACACAAAAACTTGTACAAGATTGCTCACAGCAGCACTATTCATCATAGCCAAAAAGTGGAAGCAACCGAAATATCCATCAGCTGATGGATAGATATACAAAATGTGGTACAACTATACAATGGAATGCTATTCAGCAATAAAATAGAATGACTTACTGATGAATACAACATGCACGAATCTTGAAAATATTATGCTAAGTGGAAGAAGCCAATCACAAAAGACCCTTATGTTGTATGATTTTATTTATACGAAAAGTTTAGAATAAGCAGATCTATGGATAATATAGTTCAGGTTTCCAGGGACTGGGTAGAAAGGGGCAGTGAGGAATGAATGCTAATGGATGGGTTTTCCTTGGGGGATAATGGAAATATTCTAAAATTAGATAGTGCTGATGGTTGCACAACTCTGAGAATATGCTAAACCCACTAAATTTTACACTTTAAATGGGTGAATTTTATGATACATGAATTACATATCAATAAAATTATTTTTAACAACTTCATTATCAAACTTAAATTTTGGTAGTGATGATGGTGACTTCATATATTGAATACGTGTGTGTGTGTGTGTGTGTGTGTGTGAAAATACCTTAAAGCAGTATACACCCGGTGCTATTAAAGAATATAACATACTTTTAAGGCTTTTTGCTGTATTTCTGAACATAAAGCAAATATAACAGTGATTTTATGACAAATTAATTTGATATTAACCAAATGATACTAAGTCATTGTGTTTCGGAGTAATGGGGCACAAACGGTATTGCCGTAAATGACTCTTAGAACTACTGTTACCTAGCCAAAAGAATGTATACTTCTCTTTTTCCCTCTGAGTTTTTTCAGTATCTGTAATCATCATTAGTGTTTAGTTTTCTCTGTTACCAAACATTTGGTTTTCTCTGTTACTGAATAAAACTCATTTTCATCACTTACTGATATGCATGTGCTAAAAGAAGAATTTACACCTCAATGCCCAGTAACTTGGATTTCCTTAACCTTTCAACTATAATCTTTTTTCTGTGAGTAGTTTAACGCTGAGGCTTTCTGTGTTCTCCACTGGTCTTTTCCCTCCCTCATCACATGGCAATGTTCTGGCTGGTCTCATCCAGAGGCATCAAACACTGAGACTTGAAGTGGGTAACCTGGCCAGGCAACTACAGCATGACTACTCCAGTTTTGGAGGGGAAAGGAGTTCCTCATTAATGTTATGTCATTGGAGAGAGGCAGGAAACAGTGGGAAGAAGAGGCCGGGGATTTAGGGTATGTGGGGTTGTTGACATAATGGAAAGGGAGTAGTTGAGTTCAGAAAGGGCTGGATCATGTTTAGGCAGAAAAACAGATTGAGTTGCAAGCAACCACTGCTTCTTTGATCACCATTTTCCATCTCTGTTCGTAACCAACAAATAATACGTAAAAGTATGTATGTGTTCCCTTTCCCAATAACTGATTTTAAAACTGAAACAAGTTTGATAAATGTTTATTGAACATCTCTTTTGTGCCATAGACAATGGTGTGTGCATTGCAGGGTTAGTTATAAAGGAAAACTAAGAACAATCTCTGGGAGAGTGAGATTGCTATCTGGTGAGAAAAAGAAATCACAGATAATCTGACCCTGAAGAGACAGAATTAGGTTTCTCTTTAGAATTGAGTAAATATTAGAACATAGGATTTTTAGTGGCAATAGAAAATATTCTCTGCCTATTTTCTGGTGCCTGAAATTCCCTTCACATGGAAACAATGTTTTTATTCTTTAAATTGCAATAATAGATTTAAAATACTTGAGAAAGATAATAGATTTATTCCTAGTAAAGTATACTCAATCAAATATAAGCTTCTAACATAAAATTTTGTTGTGATTCAAGAGAGAAGAGTAGCATCAAAAGATATAAGTATTTTATTAGACTGAGATCCTTGTTATCTTTTGTTGATAGGGAAAACTGTCTCATTCATTCCCAGCTCAAACACAGTGCCACTTCTTGCTATTGACACTCCACATTATTGATAATGTGGACAAATATATCACCTACACTGAAAACCTGGTGAGATTTACCAGATTCTCATTTCTCTGGTTTAATTTGTTTGCAGATGAATAGTGGAGCAGGATTTTGGGCCTGGAGTAGATACTTTTCTGCCAACACAGTGCTGTTTAGCTGGTTTTTAGAACTAGAATGTCATTTACATTTGAAGTGGTCTTTAGCCCAACTGTGGATGGGTATTTCAAGTGCTGGGTTATTTGTTAAGTTCTTCCCTCTACTGGTCTTTTGGGAAATTTAATAGAAACCCCAGCTACCATGTGAGTGAAAATCAGTGAGAAATTATGTTCTCTGTCACAAATGTATACTTTTTTGGAAATATACTATGCGTTTTTCAGGAAAACAAGATCTTCAAACCCTTTCATTATGAATGGGGTTTGGTCTCCTTTCCCTTGAATCAAATATTTTTCAGCTAAAAATGTGTTATGTGGCTCAAATTTATATTAATAAGTATTAATAAATAAGCAAATTTATTAGTAACTCTTCAGAAAGCATACTTTATAATTTTCAGACATAAGGACATAGTAACTTTGGAGTCACCTTAAATGATTAATTAGATCCATTCAGATTAGACTGTGTGCTAGTTTGGAGTCTAACTTGAATTTGTGTGTACAGTATGGAATTTGCTCAGCCTTTGAAAGTAGTTTCTGGATTGATGACACATCTGTACTTTTTGGTTTCCTTACTTGAATTCTGTCTCTTCTCTGACAGTTATGTTGCTCCTCTATTCTTGCCTTGAAAAAGCTATCTGAAGTTGAGTTCCTCTTCAGAATTTAAGTGGAAAGTAAAAAGTACAGGTCACACACAGAGAGAATTTCATACGGGTATTCAGTGGCATATGAGCCAAGCTTGGTAGCCTTTTGGAATAAAATAGGCAACTGGAAAATCTGATTCTGAATTGAGGGCCTTGTACCTTTATGAAAATTACTTTTTAGATGGGAAATTGAGAAGTTTCTGGTCAGTATCTTTTTTGCCATTGGCCCAATTCTGTTCAGGAGTAAGGGGTTTAAATTTATAGGCTTTTTGGTTCTCTAAGGAATGAGACTTGTGGGAATTCCCTCATGATCCAGTGGCTAGGACTTGTTTTCACTGTCGGTGCCTGGGTTCAGTCCCTGGTTGGGGAACTGAGATCCTGCATGCCATACAGCATGGCCAAAAAAAAAAAAAAGAGAGAGAGAGAGAGACTTCCTTACTGTATGAGAGTAATAACTAGGAAAAACATTATTTAGCTTGAATATGTCCCTAGTAAATATTGATACATGAAACTATTTCATATCAAACTTTCCTACAGGTGGTAACGAGGATTTGTCAAAAATCAAGGATCCAGTGTTTAAGCCAAATTATTCACCAGCCATTTACCAGATGAGTTCTGTAGCCTTGGCGCTGCTCCTTACGCTGCAGGGTTGATTATAAAGATAAGCTGTAGTCCCTGCCCCAAATAAAGGGGAAGGGGCAGTATTGAACAATTTGGACATACTAAATGCTTTACTCGTATTTATTTTGACACTTAATCTCGTAAATCTATTGCTAGATAGCCCTGTTTTTCTAATGGGGGAATTGCAGCTCAGAGAGGTGAAACCACTTGGCCAGTAATTAATGGATTTGAACCCAAGTCTTTCTCACTCTGAAATTTTACACAAACTGCCCTTCTGAAAGACAGGAATAAGTATAGTCAGGCTAAATATGATGATTGCTAGATCACTGCTATAACAAAGTGTTAATAAGACAGTTCACAAAGAAGAAAAATCCTATCTTTTGTGAGGGATCAGTAGAGACTTTGTGAGGGGAATTTAGTTTGACCCTGAGAAGAAAGGAGAGACTTGGAGTTAGGAATCCATTTTTATCATCAGAACACCCTTATCTGAGAGAGACCCCAAATATACATTTTGGGTTTGAGAGAGTTGCCAAGCCCTGTCTTTAACGTTTGGGTTAGAATTCTAGGGCTCCCAATTCTTTTTTTCTTTTTTTTTTTTTTGCGGTATGCGGGCCTCTCACTGTTGTGGCCTCTCTCGTTGCGGAGCACAGGCTCCGGACGCGCAGGCTCAGCGGCCATGGCTCACGGGCCCAGCCGCTGCGTGGCATGTGGGATCCTCCCAGACCGGGGCGCGAACCCATGTCCCCTGCATCGGCAGGTGGACTATCAACCACTGCGCCACCAGGGAAGCCCCCAATTCTGTTTTTAAGACCCCAGTCTTAACTATAAAGTTTGTAAAGGTGATACAGGAGTGTTTGCTACACCCTATATAGGACCACGATTTGAACTTGTTTTATTGACATCATCCCATTTTTTTCCCTCCCTACCTTTAATTATATTGTGGTGGGAATTTGAGATAGGGTGTCTTCAGGCTGATGTGGAAATAATTCTATCCCTTCAACTTCAAATTTGTACCAGGTGGCTGCTGAATGATTGGAAATCATTGACTTAGCTTGGAGACTCCAGACTTTGATAAAATGTTCATACTTTTAGACAGTGTCCTGTAGTTTGGGGAATAACTCCTAAAAGTATAAGAGGGAAGGGAATGACTGGGCATGGGGAGATTTTCCAGGCTTATGAGGTGGCTAGAGAAAAACATATCATTCTGTTTAAATCTTGGCTAGAGAGCCTGTTAAGTGTTTGGGGCAGGAAAAAACTAGGTTTGTGGCCTAAAATAATCATACAATAGTCCTGATAGGCTCTTTCTCTCTGCCCCATTCTCCTTGGAAGGAGGAAATTGGAGTTCATATTTATTTAAAATAGTTACTCCTCCATCTTGAAGTGATTTTTATAAAAATCTTAATTCTGAGCAGCCAACCTCAGTAAAACAATTTTGCCATCTCTTGGTTACTTGAACGAACCCAAAATAAAGGTAAATGAAAATAAGACTAACTGCTTTTAGACCACAGTGGTCTTTCCTAAAGTTCTGTAACCATTTTTCCTAAAGGAATGGAGATGGTTCCATTTATCTAGAAGGGATTATTACTGTGTCAGTCTGTGTGTACGTACACATACATGTTTTGTATAGGTGCTTCCCTTCTCCCCAACCCTTTTAGAGTTGATGGCTTTATCCCTGATTGTTCAGTATAATAGTTTGCACATTCACTAAGAGAGCTTGTGTAGTAATGCTTGCTTTATTTTTTTTTCTCTTCCATTCTTGTTTTTATTTTTTACTTTTTTTTTTTTCTTTGTGATGTGACATTTTCAGCTGATGTATTGAAAGCAAATCCTTCTAATTTGGGAGCCCAGATCACAAGAGTGAGTTTTTCTACTAGTGTCTTTAGCTGTGTATCTTTTTTTGTGTGTGTCTTTCTACCCTTTTCCCCTCCCAATTCAAAAAGATTCAAAACACATTTCATAAATATTAGATAAGAAAATTCCTCTGTCTGTTGCACATCATGCCTTTCAAACAAAGCAATGTCCACTTTATGTTGGGTCAGATTCCTTTTCCCAATGCTATTGTAAAAGCATAGGTTAATATATGTGTTTTGGTTTGTTTGCTTTTATCTTATCTAGTATGTTGAAAATAATTTTAGTTACGTCTTCATTGCAGATAGATATGTCTGGAGTCTGTCATCAGTGTGTCATAACGTTGTTTTTGTTTTGTTTTAAGGAAAATTATATATAGTAGCCTCTGAGAATAAAAGACCCATTCTTTTATCAGGATTTTAAGTAATACTTTGACTTGTCTCTACTCTCCCATCTCATTCCCTGGATGTTCCTCTCAGGGCCGTGAAGGAATGAAAAGCCACACGTATTACTCTCTAATTTCAGCAGACTGACCAGATGAAAGTGGTCAGACTGGTGAGCTCTGAACATGCAAGCATTGGAAGATGGTTTGTTTGATTAGTTAGCAAGAAAACGGTTCATGATGAAAAGAATAGCACCTTTTTATGGTGAAATAAAAGTATGCTTTCTATTAGTCTGAATGATTCAGATAACCTCCCCATGTAAGCTGTACATTGCTTTTTAAGATCTTACACCTGGGTAATTTTCTATACTAGCTTAACCCCTTTCTGTTCTCTTTGGCTTGTGTTACTACAATTTAACTCATGTTCTATTTGTCTAGTTTTGCATCCTGGAAGAGCAGGTGATTAAATAGTCCCTTTTCTTTTCTCCTAGTGTTCTTTTCTCCTAATGTTGCTTGTTGCTTCTGAAATTATTTAATTTTACCCAATAAAGCAAATGGTATGCTGTCCTAATTATGAATGCAGATACTCCAAGTGCTTTACCCAAAGTAATCAGCCATTGTGTTTTCAATTACCATGAGAGTATAACAATGTATTCTACACTAGCGCTATAACCATTGATTATGGGTAAATATTCTGAAAGCCTTGCTTTCAGGATCCCCAGGTTATTCTAAATCACCCACTCCCTGTTCCTTTCTTTTGTTACCCAGAGATTGAAAGATCTCAAGCAGAGAGAGTTTGCTCGAAATGTCTCTTCAAGATCCCGCAAAGATGAGAAGAAGCAAGAGAAAGCCCTACGGCGGCTCCACGAGTTGGCAGAGCAAAGAAAACAAGCTGAATGGTGAGGACATTTTCTCTCCGAGGATTCTACAAATAATTATAACCCTTAAGATTTAAGAATTATAATCCTTTTTTTAAAAATTGAGGTATAGGGCTTCCCTGGTGGCGCAGTGGTTGAGAGTCTGCCTGCCAATGCAGGGGACACGGGTTCGAGCCCTGGTCTGGGAGGATCCCACATGCCGCGGAGCAACTAAGCCCCGTGAGCCATAATTACTGAGCTTGCGCGTCTGGAGCCTGTGCTCTGCAACAAGAGAGCCCGCGATAGTAAGAGGCCCACGCACCGCGATGAAGAGTGGCCCCCGCTTGCCACAACTAGAGAAAGCCCTCGCACAGAAATGAAGACCCAACACAGCCATAAATAAATAAATAAATAAATAAAATTTAAAAAAAAAAAAATTTGATGTATAATTGACATATAATCCTTCAGTTTTTAATAGATCCTTCTTTTAAACTAAAAGCGTATCTATACTTGGAGTATAACGTATTAAGAATATGCACTCCTGAGGCCGTATCCTATGATCTTTGTGACCTTAGTTATCCAAGCTCCTTGCCTCGGTTTCCTTATCTGTAAGATGAAATGATAACAATTTATTTCTTATAGTTGTTGTGAGAAGTCATTAAGTTGTTATATCAAAGTGCTTATAAAAGAGTTCCTAGCACATAGAAGATGCTCAGTAAATTATGCAACAATTATTATTCCCATTCTCCAGCTTATTTTTTCTTTTATCGTTTTTTTTTCTTTTTGACTGCCCTGCACGGCTTGTGGGATGTCAGTTCCCTGACCAGGGATTGAACCCTGGGCCATGGCAGTGAAAGCGCCAAATCTTAACCACTAGACCAGGGAATTCCCCTCCAGTATTATTCTTATGTAGAAAAGCATATACATCACAGTATTCTACTGGGGCACAGATTCAAGTGTTGTAACTGCCTTTTAAGTACTATAGAGTAGAGTTAGTACTAAACATTAAAACCTAGGAAATTCTATCCATTTATTTCTCTGCAGATTCCTGCCTTCTTGAATGTTGTTTTTAATGTTCCTTCATGGTTCTTGATGATAAATTTGGGGCTGGTGTTTAGCCTTAGGTGGAATTTATCCCACCTAGGGCTGAATTTCCAAGCGACTAGACTTTGGGGACCCAGTCTTTGAGCATCTGAGAATTTGTGAGGTATGTGCCTCAATCCGAAGGACTTAACGTCCCTATGTTTGTTTTTAATGGCTGGCCAGTAACAAAGGAGGAACTGGTTACAGTGGAAGGAGAAACTGTGATTGTGGCTTTTAAAACTTTACAGCCAAGTTGGGGCCAGAGTTTCCAAGGTCATAGACTCTCTGGATTTTTGTCTCTGGATCCTTTTACTTATTTACTTTTCTTTTGTTTTGGAGGAAGGAAGAAGGGAAAGAACACATATAGTGTAAGTTTTAAAACAGAATTAACCCATGAGCTCTAATGTTGAGTTAAAATGCCTATTAAACTGGTTCTGATTCCTTCTTTGGCAACTCTTTATGTAATAAACACATTCCTCTTGGACTTGTAGCAAGGGTACCTCCTTAAAAATATATATACTACCTCGGACTTCCCTGGTGGCACAGTGGTTAAGAATCCGCCTGCCAATGCAGGGGACACGGGTTCGAGCCCTGGTCCAGGAAGATCCCACATGCCGAGGAGCAACTAAGCCCGTGGGATAGGTTTTGTGACACAGTGAGAGTATCTCTTGCTACCCAAATCTTGTGGGTTCCATCCTGCAATAACAAGAGTTCATACAGCAAAGGGGATACCATATTATCCAAATATATTTGGTCCCTGAGTTTAGGGCAGCTAGTAGCTAGGGTTTAGATTAAAAAGACTTCATCCAAATAATTCTCTTCAGTTCTTGAGTTTGGCATGAGAGATACCTGTATAATCCACACACTGTAAAAATTTCAGACGTGACAGGAGTTTAAAACACTGGCTTTCAGGTTCCTTGGTGCTCCTGTTTTCAAAGCTGAGAAGGTCCTTGGTAGAATTATGATCATTGTATGGAATGCCCAGAAAGTATCACAAAACCAAAGCTAATGCTTGGGCATGGTGCCAGGAGATAGGCACAGGCTCTTAGTTTCTATAACAGACATACTAACCTAACCACAAACCATCATAGTATAGCACAGTGGAGGTTTCTGACTGTGTTCAACTCAGGGAATAGGCACTTTTTTTGTTGTTGTTGTTTGTTTGTTTGCAGTACGCGAGCCTCTCACTGTTGTGGCCTCTCCTGTTGTGGAGCACAGGCTCCGGACGCACAGGCTCAGCGGCCATGGCTCACGGGCCTAGCCGCTCCACGGCATGTGGGATCTTCCTAGACCGGGGCACGAACCCGTGTCCCCTGTATCGGCAGGCGGACTCTCAACCGCTGCGCCACCAGGGAATCCCTAGGCACGTATTTAAAAACTGAAATTTGAAAGCACAGAAGAAATTGAGGGGTTTTTTGTTTTGTTTTTTAGCTGTATGAAATACAGTTGATCCTTGAACAATGAGGTTAGGGGTGCCAGTGACCCCCAGCCCCCACACACACTCACACATCCACACAGTCAAAGGTCTGTGTATAACTTTGTAGTCAACCCTCCATATTTCCACATCCACGGATTCAACCAACCGCAGGTTGTGTGATATGTATTGAAAAAACAATCTGTGCATAAGTGGGCCCTCGCAGTTCAAACCTGCAAACCTGTATTCAAGGGTGAACCGTGCAACCTTTGTGAATAGATGTTCGGCCATATGTTTGATAGTAGGATGATACAATAAGAATTGAGAGTGGATACAGGACAGGTGGGCTGTACCAGACGGTAATGATAGTGTATTCGAATTGAGAGGTAAACCTCAGCTGTTACTCTTTCGACAGCTCGGGAAGGAACAGCAGTAGCTGGCTGTCCTTGCGAATGTAGCTTGGTAGATAAGTAGTGTGAGACTTTGCCTAACCTCACTGAGGAAGTTCCTTTTGTTAGCGCAGGGCTGGGGAATGACCTCCACCCAATGTCTTTTAAGATCTGCCTGTGATGAATGGTCAAGCATAAGGGACTAGTATCATATAAGAAGTATGAGGGACTTCCCTGGTGGTCCAGTGGTTAAGACTCCATGCTTCCTCTGCAGGGGGTGCGGATTTGATCCCTGGTCAGGGAACTAAGATCCTACATGCTGCGTGGGGAGGCCAAAAATAAAAAAAGAAGTATGAAATGTTCCCTAAACCTGTTTTTTTTTGTTTTTCATTTTTCTAAACCATTGTGTAGTGCACCTGGAAGTGGTCCCATGTTCAGACCAACCACAGTGGCTGTAGATGAAGAAGGTGGAGATGATGATAAAGAAGAATCAGCGACAAACAGTGGCACAAGTGCCACTGCCACTTGTGGCCTGGGATCTGAATTCTCCACAGATAAAGGAGGCCCTTTCACTGCAGTACAAATCACTAATACCACTGGACTGGCACAGTCTCCTGGGCTAGCCTCTCAAGGCGTCAGCTTTGGCATTAAGAATAATCTGGGGACCCCACTGCAAAAACTGGGAGTGTCATTTTCCTTTGCCAAGAAGGCTCCTGTCAAACTCGAATCAATAGCATCAGTTTTCAAGGACCATGCAGAGGAAGGGACCTCTGAAGATGGAACAAAAGCTGATGAGAAGGGTACAGACCAAGGACTGCAGAAGGTGGGAGACTCCGATGGTAGCAGTAATCTCGATGGTAAAAAAGAGGATGAAGACCCTCAGGATGGAGGGTCCCTTGCCTCGACATTATCTAAGTTAAAAAGAATGAAGCGAGAAGAAGGAGCTGGGGCTACAGAGCCAGAGTATTACCACTACATCCCCCCAGCACACTGCAAAGTAAAACCTAATTTTCCTTTCCTACTCTTTATGAGAGCCAGTGAACAAATGGAAGGTGATAGTAGTACACACCCAAAGAATGCCCTAGACAGCAAAAAAAGTAGTTCTCCCAAGCCTAAAGGCTGCATCAAGGTGGCAGCAAGCCAAGGAGCAGAAAAGACAGTTGGTGAAGTCTCTGAACAGCAGATGGAAACCAGTGTGGCTGAGCCCTCAGAGCCTGAAAGCAAAGCTGAGACAAAGAAGGCCTCAGGAGGCGATGTAAGTGAGCATAGTTTAGAGAGTCAGAGTCAGAAGGATTCAGAGATCCAAATGTGTGAGTCTAATCCTCCTAAAGAAATCTCTCAGGCCACTCCAGCAGGGAAAGAAAGCCAAGAGGGACCCAGACATCCTACTGGTCCCTTCTTTCCAGTTTTAAGCAAAGATGAAAGCACTGCCCTCCAGTGGCCATCAGAACTATTAATTTTCACGAAGGCAGAACCCTCCATTTCTTACAGTTGTAATCCTTTGTACTTTGACTTCAAGCTTTCAAGGAACAAAGATGCCAGAGCTAAAGGGACAGAAAAACCAAAGGATATAGGAGGCTCCTCAAAGGACCATCTCCAAAGCCTTGATCCTAGTGAGCCAAATAAAAGCAAAGAGGAGGGAGAGAATGTAGAACATTCTTCAGGAGGCAGAATAGATGCACCTGCTCCAGGGTCTGCCTGTAGCGGCCTGAATAAGCAGGAGCCTGGGGGTAGCCATGGGTCAGAGACAGAAGACACAGGGAGAAGCCTTCCTAGCAAGAAAGAACGATCTGGGAAGTCCCACCGACACAAAAAGAAGAAGAAACACAAAAAATCCAGCAAACACAAACGGAAACACAAGCCTGACCCAGAAGAGAAAAGCTCTAAGGCAGAGTCTGGGGAGAAGTCTAAGAAGCGCAAGAAGCGAAAACGAAAGAAGAATAAGTCATCAGCCCCAGCAGATTCTGAACGGGGGCCCAAACCAGAACCCCCTGGTAGTGGTAGCCCTGCACCACCAAGAAGACGGCGGCGAGCCCAAGATGATTCCCAGCGGAGATCCATTCCAGCTGAAGAAGGGAGCAGTGGCAAGAAGGATGAAGGTGGAGGCGGTGGCAGCTCCCAAGATCATGGTGGGAGGAAACACAAAGGTGAGCCTCCAACTTCATCCTGCCAGCAAAGAGCTAGCAGCAAACGGAGCAGCCGGTCTAGCCATCGAAGTCGACCCAGTAGTGGAGATGAGGATAGTGATGATGCTTCATCACGCCGGCTGCACCAGAAGTCTCCATCCCAGTACAGTGAGGAGGAGGAGGAGGAAGAGGAGGAAGAAGAGTCGGGCAGTGAGCATTCCCGTAGCCGCTCACGGTCTGGCCGGCACCATTCCTCTCGCCGTTCCTCCCGGCGTTCTTACTCAAGTAGCTCAGATGCTTCTTCAGACCAGAGCTGCTATAGTAGACAACACAGTTACTCTGATGACAGCTATAGTGATTATAGTGACCGATCACGAAGGCACTCCAAGCGCTCCCACGACTCTGATGACTCAGACTATACCAGTTCCAAGCACCGGTCCAAGCGGCACAAATATTCATCTTCTGATGACGACTATAGCCTCAGTTGCAGCCAGTCCCGAAGCCGATCTCGGAGTCATACTAGGGAGCGCTCAAGATCCAGGGGCCGCAGCCGCAGCAGCAGTTGTAGTCGCAGCCGGAGCAAACGGAGAAGCCGCAGCACCACAGCCCACAGCTGGCAGCGGAGTCGGAGCTATAGCCGGGACCGCAGCTGCAGCACCCGGAGCCCTTCGCAGAGATCAGGCTCCAGGAAGGGATCGTGGGGTCACGAGAGCCCTGAGGAGAGGCGTTCTGGTCGTCGAGACTTCATTCGCTCTAAGATCTACCGCTCCCAGTCTCCCCACTATTTCCGATCAGGCCGGGGAGAAGGTTCCGGGGAGAAGAAGAAAGAAGATGGCAGAGGAGATGATGGTAAAGGGATAGGCCCACCCTCCCAGAACAGCAACACTGGCCCAGGAAGAGGGTCAGAAGGTGACTGCAGCCCTGAAGACAAGAACTCTGTCACTGCCAAACTGCTACTGGAGAAGATCCAGTCAAGGAAAGTGGAGAGGAAACCCAGTGTGAGTGAGGAGGTGCTGGCCACCCCTAATAAAGCTGGGCTCAAGCTCAAGGATCCTCCACAAGGTTATTTTGGGCCCAAGCTCCCCCCTTCTCTTGGCAATAAGCCTGTCCTTCCACTGATAGGGAAGCTCCCAGCTACCCGAAAGCCCAACACCAAGAAATGTGAAGAGTCTGGCTTAGAAAGGGGGGAAGAGCAAGAGCAGTCAGAGACAGAAGAAGGGCCTCCAGGGAATAGTGATGCCCCATTTGGACATCAGTTCTCCTCAGAGGAAACAGCTGGCCCCTTATCAGACCCACCCCCAGAAGAGCCAAAGTCTGAAGAAGCTACTGCTGATCACCCTGTGGCTCCGTTAGGCACCCCAGTGCACTCTGACTGCTATCCTGGGGACCCATCCATCTCCCATAACTACCTCCCTGACCCCAGTGATGGGGACACCCTCGAGTCCCTGGATAGTGGCAGTCAACCAGGCCCTGTGGAATCCAGCTTGCTGCCTATAGCGTCAGACCTTGAGCACTTCCCCAGTTATGCACCTCCCAGTGGGGAGCCTAGTATTGAGTCAGCTGATGGGGTTGAGGATGCTTCCCTAGCCCCACTGGAAAGCCAGCCCATCACCTTCACTCCCGAGGAGATGGAGAAGTACAGCAAGCTCCAGCAGGCCGCACAGCAACACATCCAGCAGCAGCTTCTGGCCAAGCAAGTAAAGGCCTTTCCCGCCTCGGCTGCCCTGGCCCCAGCCACTCCAGCCTTGCAGCCCATCCACATTCAGCAGCCGGCCACAGCCTCTGCCACCTCCATCACAACTGTTCAGCATGCCATCCTACAGCATCATGCCGCAGCAGCTGCTGCTGCCATTGGCATTCACCCCCACCCTCATCCCCAGCCACTTGCCCAAGTACATCATATTCCCCAGCCCCACCTGACCCCCATTTCCTTGTCCCACCTCACTCACTCGATCATCCCTGGCCATCCTGCCACCTTTCTAGCTAGCCATCCCATCCATATCATTCCCGCCTCAGCCATCCATCCTGGGCCCTTTACCTTCCACCCTGTTCCACATGCTGCCCTCTACCCTACCCTACTTGCCCCCCGGCCTGCTGCAGCAGCTGCCACTGCCCTCCACCTTCACCCACTACTTCACCCCATCTTCTCAGGTCAGGACCTGCAGCACCCCCCCAGCCATGGAACATGAGTTGGGGGATACGAGCCCAGGTAGGGCCAGGGAAGGTGACCCATAAATCTTCCCTTGGGGTGTTGAGCCATTAATACCAGCAAGTAGAAGCTGGAATGGGCAGTGTCTGACAGCCAAAGAATTGAGTTTTGGCTTGCAGGGGTGGTTTTAGATTTGAGGTTTGCTTTGGGTTTACTATCAGGGATTTTTTTCCCTTTTCCCCTTTCTGTTTGTCCCTCCCTCTCCTGTGTTTCTAAGCTTGGGAACACCAGTAAGTGCTACCCACCCCTCTTTGGCAACATCTCCAAACTGTTGAGTTTAGATACTCTCCTCCTCTCTCTACTTTCTATCCTCTGCACTTGTCTATAAATTTTAAAACATTTTCCTCCTCTCTGGCTGGCGGGTTTTCCATCTGGTCCTGCCTTATCAGTGTCTTTGACCTTGGTGACCTTATTTATCCCGGGTGAAGTGGAAAGGGAGTCTGACCTGGAACCAGGTGCCACTCAGGCTGTCATTCGATCCACTTCCCACACAAACAGCCACACATTTGGCACTGTTGTCCTCGTGTTCCTCATCCCAGAAGAGACATCTGCATATCCCAGAAAAGAAGATCCTATCGTGAATAGAAGCTATGCGGAACATAGTCACCCATGTGCTTCCCCAGAGAGGAGCTCATGTGTCTGAAGGGTGTATTTTCTTCTGTCATGTTGATGTTTCCTTCTTAATTTATAGGATTTTTTAATGTAAAAAATTGCACTGAACTCTATAAACGTAAATGCTGCTTTTTGTAGCTCATATAAAAAAGGTTCCATATTTGTAGTATACTGCAATAATATTTTTTACATCCAGCTCTTTAAGTGATCCTTGTTCTGGTGGCTTTGTGTAAATATGTTTGCCCTAGTTGAATTAAGAAACTTTAAAGGTTATAAAATGAAAACAAAAAAATAAAGTATTTGTTTTCTGCTAGATGCAAAAATGACTAAGCATGTATATTTTATCAAGCTCATGTATTTTTTGAAGTTACGAACTATAAAAACGTTAAAACAGAAAAAGGAACGTTGTTTAACATTCTTTGCAGAGACAAAATTTGCAGTAAGTGGTGCCCCCAGCACTAGAATTTTTGAACTAATGGGCAGCAGTCAGCTGGGGGTGCCAGAGGGATACTCAGTTACGACAGAGTCTCCCTCACGTGCTTTGCTGTTTTATACAGAGAAACAGGTGCACCCCACAGAGGAGGAGAGAGAGATTCAAGAGCTTTATTCTCTGGAAGTGGTGAGATTCAGTATGATTGTCCTGGGGGATTCCTGGGTTTCAGGGGTGCCTGTCCCAGGCAGTCCGTTTGCCTTCCTAGTACTTAGCCCCCTCTGACAAAATTTTTTAATGTGCCTTTTGGGTTGGCTAGAAACTGAAGTAGAAGTAGACTGGAGGATGATAGAGTTGGGACAGTTTTTCCTCCTCCACTTACTGGGAGGTGAGCACATTTATAGATTCTGCAGATTGTTTTGCTTCATTGTTTCCATGCCTTCTACCCAGCTTAGTTTAAGCAGTAAAGATACCTTTTTTCTTTTCTCCCATGACACTTATCAGGGGAAGTACCACCTCAATTCCTCTTCCTCCTCTTCTTGCGTTTCACCCGGCTCTCAGACCTAGTTAATACACTGACCCAAAGGTGTTTATATTGTAGGTCTCATCTTCTTTGGTGTAGTTAGTACTTCCCTGTTTGGCATATCCCTGCCTATTCCTGTGGCTAGAATTGGTTGGGTGGTCACCTGACAGGAAAAACAAGCCCTTCTTACGTGGGCCAGGGCTCTGTTCTGCCTTTCTTCAATTTCCAAAAGAGAAAGGCTTTGAGTTAATGACAAGCAAGTGCTGGGCAAACAAGACTCTTGACTGAGCCTTCTGCCTGTTCAGTGCTTCCTCATCTGATTCAGAAGCATCGCTTTTTTGATAACTAGCACTGGAAAATGAAATCATCTGTTCGAAGTGAAGGGACTCATTTTTCTTTGCTTTCAGCCCATGTAAATATTTAAATAATACAGTATTAACATTTTTGTGCTGCTTCCCATTAGCTTGTAGATTGAGCCATACTCTGGCTGCCTCTCTGCCTTCCTGGAGGCAGTTTCCTTTAATTTCCAGAATAGTGATTTTAAAACTAAAAAATAAAAATAACCTATCCTTACTTACAAGCATAACAGATTGTATTTAACTTTATCACATATGATAGAGATATATATGCTGTAAAATTAGGGAAAGGAACTTTCTAATAAACCAATGATTTGTGGAAACTTGGAGTCTGTCGTGATTGTTGCACCATCCACTCAAGTGGGGAAGGGATGGAGGGAGTTATGGTTTACAAATAACATCTTGTTTGAAGTGATCATAGATTCTTATGAACCATATGATGTTTAGACTGTGCTTCTCAAAGCTCAGCCTGCCCAAGTAGAGGGGAAAGCTTATGCTGTGGGAGGAAGTAAGGGTTAAGTTTCTCAGTCTTATGGAGGTGTCTTGGAATGTGCACCTCCGTTCCACCCTTCCCCAGGTTTTTTTTTTTTTTTTTTTTTTTTGCCTTGCTGAGCTGCATGTGGAGTCTTAGTTCCTGGACCAGGGATTGAACCCGTGCCCCCTGCAGTGGAAGCGAGGAGTCATAACCACTGGACCACCAGGGAAGTCCCCCAGATTCTCTTCTATTTCTATCCTTTTGCTCATTTTAGATGTACAATCTGTGTGTAGTAGAATGTATGGCAAATAGGTGCTCACTAAATGTGTTTGGAATTTCTAGCTTTGATTTTTGGGATTTTGGATGGACTTCAGGGCAATTGAGATGAGTCACCTGCCTGGCCTTTGCCCTCCAGATGGAGTTTTGTATACCAGAACCAGTCCTGAATTATTCTCCTCAACCCTTTAATACCACTACAGTGCTTGAGAGCTACCTGGTAAAAGGAAGTATGTCCTAATTGTTACTGAGCAGATAAAAGCCTCTATCTACTTTTCTGTATGGAAAAGTCTCAAAAGGCAGGGAAAGTTCAGCATTAAAAGCTAACCATAGATCTGTAGTGATAAATTAGTTTCCTCTCTTCCTCAACCTTTCAGGAAGGAACAGTACATGGTCTATTTCTTTCCTACTCTCATACAGCTGTGTTCTCCCCTTGACAAAAGAGTAGCTATTCAACTTGAACCTTGGGTTGGATGCTCAGATCTATTTCTCTAAAATAGAAAAATCCCTGCCCTAAAAAGATGAAAAGTGGGAATTCCCGGGAGGTCCAGTGTTGAGGACTCGGCGCTTTCACTGTGGTGGCCCAGGTTCAGTCCCTGGTCAGGGTACTAAAATCCCGCAGGCCACGTGGCACGGCCAAAATAAAGAAAATGAAAAGTGATTTTTTGAGCAGGCAAGGTGTCAGCGAAAGATGCAGACACGTGTGCAGGGTATGCTGTGTGGAGGTGTGTGCAGCCGCCTGATTCCAGTAGGGGTCTATCTGTCTCAGCTGCCCGGGCCTTCAACACCCTCAGTGACTAATTCAGGCCTTGTGAACCCTTTCCATTCTTGTTTGCCAGGGGTACCTTCACCTCCCCCTTACCTCGTGTCTGAATTATTGCAGCATTTTCCTGGCTGGCCTCCCTGACTCTAGGATCTAAGTCCCTGTCCCATGTAAGCTTACTGGCTTTTCAGAATCAGAGTGCAGTTCATTTTGTACTCATTGCTTCCCAGTAAAATTGTAAGCTCTGAGAGGGAGGGACTGATTCTTATACTTCCTTTTTTCTCTTAATCCCTTAGAGTGTTGTATATAGAGTTGAACACATAGTAAACATTTTGATTATGTGTTCAAGAAAGAAAAGCAAAGTAAAATACCACTAGTAACAGGATTATGCATCAGGATTTAGCAAGGAAACATCAAAGATGAAGATTTTTCTGTATATCCTCCTCAGTGCCAGGCACATAGTAGAAGTTCAGTAATTTTTGACTTTATGAAGCCGTAGCATTCATTGAGAAATTCTAGGACTCAGGCTGATGGAACGGGAAAGTGACAGCAATGTGTCAGCAATCCTCTGCCTACTATCAACCCAGCTCTGACCCCAAAGGAACACCCAACAAGGAATAGAATCTTTATTAAATACCAAACTCTCCCTTCCCAAATCTGATCCTACCTGTTTCCAATTTCAGTTAACAATACTACAGTCCTACCAGCCAGCCACCAAAGCTTTGAATTACTTTTGACACCTCCCTACTACACAAAGGAAAGAGCAGAGATTACACATCCAGTTACTGATGTAACTGGATGTGTTATCTCTGCTCTCTCCTTTGTTCCTGCCACCAGTACCCTGGTTCAGGCCTCATCACCTTTAACTGAGAGGATGGTAGATGCCACCCATCTGATCTTCCCACTAAGTCCTGCCTTTTCCAGTTCCTTCTATCCATAGGCAGCTAGTGTAATCCAGACTGGTGCACAATTGATCATGTATCTTATTCCCTGACTTTAAAAATCTTTATGATTCTCCATCTCCTATGTATTAAAGTTCAAATTCCTTAAGATATTCAAGGACCTCCAGTGATTAGACCCCAGCCTTCCATTCCACTCTCATGCCCCAGTCCTCCGCTTTAGACACCCTATGTTGACTACTTGCCTTTCTCTATAACTGACCTCTATGTCCTCCTGCTGCTCTCTTTGCTTATGTTATTTCCTATGTCTAAAAACCCCTTCATTCTCTTATTTCTTTATTGGCTGAGTCGGGTCTTAGTTGCGGCACTCTGGATATTTCCTTGCGGCACTCGGCCTTCTCTCTAGCTGTGGCTTGTGGGCTCCAGAGCGTGTGGACTCTAGTTGTGGCCCACGTGGGCTCAGTAGTTGTGGCACTCGGGCTTAGTTGCCCCGCAGCATGTAGGATCTTAGTTCCCCCACCAGGGATCGAGCCGGCGTCCCCTGCATTGCAAGACGGATTCTTAACCACTGGACCACCAGGGAAGTCCCCCTCTTCATTCTCTGACAAAAGGCCATGTAGTGCAATGGTTAAGAACATGAATTCAGACACGAATGTCTTTGACTCCTAGTTTTGCCACCCATTGGCTGTGTAAACTTGGGCTATTTACCTAAAACTCTGTGCCACAGTTTTTGCATTTATAAAATGGGCATAATAGTACTTATTTCATAGGGTTGTTATGATGGAGCAAATAAATGACTTCAGCTAGGCATCATCTCTACCTTTTTCAAGGCATCCTTTACTATCCCTCCGCTGCAGTTATATGTGTTCATGTCTTAACTCCCTCTGGACTAAGTTTTTTAAGGATCCTTGACAGTTACCTTTGTATCTCTTACCACTCAATGCCTTGAACGGAATGAGAATTTATTAAAAATGTTAGTGAAATGTGAGTTAATTTGGGGCTATACACCAGTAATACAATACCACTCAGATGAGGACAGTAGGAGGGTGGAAGGTTAAGTATATGACTGAGTTGAGTATTATGTGCCTGCCATGAGCTTGGCACTGGGAATTCAGCAGTGAAGAAGGCCCAGACTAAAGTTCAAGGAGCTTCTAACCTAGAAAGGGATAAGATTTTGTGCTGTGTGCTAAGGTGGTGAATTATGAGGGCAAGGGAGGTGCTGAAGGGGTTCCAGAATGGCCCGGGTAGTTGGGCAGGGTAAGATGATGGTTAAGTTTGATCAGAAAATATAGAGCAAAAGGAAATGTGACTGTGTTCTTTACCCCTAGCAGATCTCTTGAATTTCCTTCCTGACAACATGCTTTTTGGGGAAGACATGAGATGCCAATAAGACTTGGCACTCCTCCTCCTCTGAGCATCCATAGAAAATGATCTTTCTGCTCAAAATTATTTCTTTTCTTTCCACTATGTGAGCCTGCGTTTGCTTCTTCCATCCTCAGTGCCTGCTTCTATTCAGTCTGTCTGTCAGCAACGCCTACAATATGTTGGGCTCTTGGCTAGGGGCTGCAGAAAGGAACCTCACTCTCAAGGGATTCATGGACAAAATCCAGTGAACAGACCATGACTAAACGGTGTGATCGGTGCTGTGCCCATGTGTGTTAACCGCAGAGTACCAGCCTGAGGAGTTGGGGGAGGCATCCCCTAGGCAATGACCCCACTAGAATCAAGCCTTAATGATTGGACAAAAGCTCTTGTCACCCAAGAAAGAGTGAGGCCTGCCCTCAATTGAACAACTGGTGCAAATCTCAGAGCTTGTGAGCCAGAACACCCTGGAATGACTCCACTTTATCCCCATCTCCTTTCCCCTTCAGCCAAGGTCCATTTGCCACCCCTCCCCCAGCACTGGCTGCATTGCTGTGGCCACATTAAGACTTGGCCCCAGATGGACGATGAGTGAGGAAGCTGTTGTACCAATATGGCTGAGTGAAGCTGCCGAAGGCCCTAGAAGGAGGAAGTGGATAAGTGCCTTATCCAAAAGGATACAGCAGCCTCGGGTCTTATCGGGGGCAGGAGTTTCCTCACTCCTTCCCCCACCTCTGACCAAGTCACAATGTGCCTTGGCAGTGCAGGCAGCTGTGTGGGGGGAGGAGGAACTATAGAACTGGGGGCTAGAGTGGAGGTGTACAGACCAGCTGGTATCCCAAGCAGGAAGCAATGGTGGCTTAGACTAGCGTGGTGGTAGTGGAGATGGGGTGAAGATTCAAGAGACATAGTTGAAAGGCAGAACCAACAGGACCTGATGATAAAATACTCTCAAAAAAAGGGAGGAGTCGACTTTCAGCCATAAGCATCCACCCCCCAGAGTGGCCTCACCCCCTTCCTGGCAATCCTAGAAACCGTATGGGTCCAGGACCTAGAGCCCTTTACTCTGTCTACTACTCAGCAAGTGGGTTTCAGTTTGATAAGAAAAGACTTCCTGTGGTGGAACTGAAAGGAAGAGGAAGGAGCTAACCCATTCCTGCCTAGGAGGCTGTGGGAGAAGGAAGATGGCCGGAGCTTTGTGCCCACTTCATGCCCTCTGGCTTCTGGAGTGGGTGCAGCTGCTCTTGGGACCCGGTGCTGCACCTCCAACCTGGGCCTTGAACCTGGACCCGGTGCGACTCACCTCCTACACAGGCCCCAATGGCAGCTACTTTGGGTTTTCACTGGACTTCTACAAGGACAGCCGTGGGAGGTGAGCCCTGGGGGACTCCCCCACCATCACTGCATCTCTGGGTCTTGAGTTCCCCATTTGTGATAGAAGTTGAGCAAAGCGATTTCTAGGGTCTATTCCGGCTGAGTTCTTGTTAGGAATACTGGGGAGGGACTAGCTCAGGTGAAGGTGTCAACGAGAGGCAGCACTGGGGAGCTGGGCAGAACAAGGACAAAGGGAAGACAAAAGTTGATGCTTTATTTTTTCCCCAAGGGTTAGTTTTATGACCCACTCCACCCTCATCCTTTTGAAATACAGAGAGGAGCACATGTCTTAAATTGACTTGCAGAACTATGAAATTGTCTATCCACCCCCCCCAGCACCTTGCTTTTCTATTCCAACCCCCTCATCCCCATAAAAATTATAGATATTTGAAAAGAAGCAATAGGGCATTCATGGTTGGGATGGATCAGGCTGCAAAATCAGACAGCTAAGATTAGAGTCCTGGCTCTTCCTCTTGATAGGAACTACCCTGAGCTAGTTACTTATTGAAGTGGACACTAATGTCCAGCTTCAGGGAGCGGCAATGGCAGATGGCCTTCAAGTATCAGCCCCTTGGGAAATTTCCTCTGCTGAAGAGAGCCACCTCCCCCAAAGCTCCCCCACTTCCAAATGTGGCCTAGGAACAATGACTGATCGATGAGGAGTGTGGAGAGAGGGGAAAGGTTAAGGCTCCGGCTCTCTCACCTCAACTCCAGACAGTTCAGAAGGGTCCTTCTAGCTCCAGAGTTCCCAGGGCATTAGCCCATGGCTGTTATTGGGCCTGAATCTCAGCTCCGCTCCCTCTTCTGCCCACTCACGCTTCTTTCCCCTCCTTTCCACAGATATTGGTCTCATGGGCATTACTTAAACATTCTGCAGACTAAAAAAAAAAAAATTATAGCATTTTTTGGAGCACTCGTTATGCATTATTTGGGTGGCACTGTGCTGAATGTTCCTCTTACGTTTATTTCATTTACTTCTGACAGCATTTATTGGTTGGTATTGTCCACCTTTTATATACGGTACAGCTGTGATTTGAACCTAGCTCTACTAGAGTCCTCAGAGGTGTCAGCACCCCACCACCCACTTTAGAGGTGACCACTAGCTTAATTCTTCGCCGTTAAAACTCACCCTCAGGAAGGGATCTGATAACAGTTCAGACAGACATATTAGGGTGCATATAAACCCATGACTTTTGGCGGCAGGTGTTGGGGAATGTAGATGTGTACAGAGTTTAGGAGGTCTCTAAAGGCAAGGATATCAAACCCCTGGTGTTCAAATGGAACCAGATGGTTATAGCCTCAGCTTTACCCTTAATTCCGCGGGTTGCTGTGGGCATATGATTTCCCTCGCTGGAAGTCAGTTTCACTGACCATAAAGTGAAAAGACTGGCCTCTATGGTCTGTGAGGTTTCAATGAGGAAAAGATGACCCAGGGACCCCGCCCCCGCAAGGCACACTGCCCTCCCGGGCAGTGCTCCCAGCGCGGGCACTGGGGAATGCGGTACGCCGGAATCCGCGCAGCGCTCACCTAGCTTTCTTATGCAGCGTGTCCATCGTGGTGGGCGCCCCGCGGACCCTGGGCCGCAGCCAGGAGGAGACAGGCGGCGTTTTCCTGTGCCCCTGGAAGGCCGAGGGCGACCAGTGTACCTCGTTGCCCTTCGACCTCAGTGAGTCTCGCACTAGGAGGGAAAGGGAGGGGCTACAGGGAGAGCGGACAGCTGGGCTTCAGCACCCCACCCCTTCTTGTGCCCTCCAGATGATGAGACGCGAAGCGCAGGCACCCAAACTTTCCAAACCTTCAAGGCCCGTCAAGGACTAGGGGCGTCGGTCGTTAGTTGGAACGACATCGTTGTGGTGGGCGCTACGGGACTGGGCTCAGGGAGCAGACAGAGGGCGGGGACACGTGGAGGGGCGGAACCCGAGTCCCGCCCCTTCCCCACTCTCCTATGGCCCTGCTTCAGGCCTGCGCCCCCTGGCAGCACTGGAACGTCCTGGAAAAGGCCGAGGAGGCTGAGAAGACGCCCGTAGGTGGATGCTTCGTGGCTCAGCTGCAGAACAGCGGCCGCGCAGAGTACTCACCCTGCCGGGCCAACACCATGAGCCGGGTTTACCAGAAAAATTACTTCAGTGAGCTCTGCTCTCCGTTTTGGCTCCGCCCACTCGCGGTGGTTTAGCCCCGCCCTTAATCTGATCCTTCCCTCTCACCAGCTCCCCCAAACCCTGCTTTCATTCTGGCATCGCCCAGTGACCCAGCTCCTGGCTCCACCCCGCACGCCCCCGGCCTGGGAGCTGCTTAAAGGCCACGCCACCGTATTACCCCGGGGCCCCGCCCCCATATGACTCCACCTCCCGGCCCCGCCCAGGCCCCAGGGCCTGCTTCTTCACAGACCCTTCCTTCTTGCCTCCTCTAGGCGGAGACAAGCGCTACTGTGAAGCCGGCTTCAGCTCCGTGGTCACTCAGGCGAGTAAGGATCATAAACGGCGTGGGGGAGGCTCCCAAACAGGAACCCCTCTCACCTCCAGGGCTTCCTTTTCAGGCTGGGGAGCTGGTGCTTGGGGCCCCTGGCGGCTACTATTTCCTAGGTACGTGCCCATCCGTACACCTCCCTCCCTTCTCTCGGCCTGGGTAGACCCCAGGCGTCTGGGGCCCCACACCAGCTGTCCCTCGCTCCCTAGGTCTCCTGGCGCGGGCTCCAATTGCCGATATCATCTCGAGTTACCGCCCGGGCACCCTCTTGTGGCACGTGCCCACCCAGCAGCTCACCTTCGACTACAGCCACCCAGAGTACTTCGACGGCTACCGGGGTAACCCTGGCACCTCCCTTCGAGGCTTCCCAGCACTCGTGTCACCGCCGGTCACGTCCTGCCCCTGTGGGAACTACCCCTTGCCGACCCTGGCTGGCCAGCTCCAGCGCTAAGGCGTCCCCATCCTCTGCTCCCGCAGCTCCCCTTCCCCACCCTCTGCAGACCGCCCAGCTCCCATACACCCCACCTCGACCTCCCGCCCTGGATTCGCTTCACGGCCTAGGGCAGGTCTCGGTGGCCTCGATTTTCCCGTCTACACAATGCAGGATTTAGAGAGTCTCCTCCCTCCCGGCCCCCTCCCTGCTTCACCCTCCCGGAAAGGCTAATTCGCGCTGTGTCTTCAGGGTACTCGGTGGCTGTAGGCGACTTCGACGGGAATCCAAACACTACAGGCAAGGAATTCACTTAGGGGCGGGGGTTGGGGAAGCCCGGGAAGGAGCACCTCCAAGACCCGCGCCGAAATCTCCCTGGGATGAGGAATGGCGGGCGGGAGGCTGGTAGAGATTCCAAGGACCTCACTGGCTGGGCCTGGCTCTCCCCAGAGTTTGTCTTCGGTGCCCCTACCTGGAGCTGGACCCTGGGAGCGGTGAGTGCCCTCTGCCCACCGCTCAGTGTCCCGAAGGCACTGACTTTACTCTTCAGCCTGATACCCCCAACCTAAACCTCCTGCCCTTCTGCGGCGGGGGCGACAATGACGCGCTCCTGTGCGTTGTCCGCGCAGGTGGAAATTTTGAGCTCGTACCACCAGACGCTGCACCGGCTGCATGGAGAGCAGGTGGGGGTCGGGTCCCCTTGGGGGGTGGCCAAGGCTGGGGGATTGAGACCCTAGAATATTCCGCGGGACATGGTGGGGGCAAAGTCCAAGAGAGGGTACCGAGTCCGGGGACAGAAAGTAAGGTGCGGCCGGGCTTCCTGCAGATGGCTTCGTATTTCGGGCACTCAGTGGCCGTCACTGACGTCAACAGGGACGGGTGAGAAGCTGGGCGCCCCCACCCCTACCCAGTTGGGTCCCAAATTACCAGAGGCGTTGACTGCCCTCGGTCTCCTCCTTTCCTAGCCCTCACTCCCACGTGACCACCGAGGGCAGCGGGAAGGCGAGGGTGGGCGAGATTGGGCTCTGGCCCGCAGCGTCCCCCTAGCCCCCCTCCCCACATAACCACCCGTCGGGCCTGCAGGAGGCATGACCTCTTGGTGGGCGCGCCACTGTACATGGAGAGCCGTGCTGACCGCAAGCTGGCCGAGGTGGGGCGCGTGTACTTGTTCCTGCAGACTCGAGGCCCTCACGCGCTGGGCGCCCCCAGCCTCCTGCTGACCGGCACGCAGCTTTATGGGCGATTTGGCTCAGCCATTGCGCCTCTGGGCGACCTCAACCGGGATGGCTACAACGGTAAGGGATGAGAGGAGCCCCACTTGCTACACAGGGGTTTACAGCCACAGTGATCATGGATTTGACCCGAGGGCAGCAGGAGCCAGGAAGGGCTTTGAGCAGGAGAGAGTTAAAGGAGACTCATTGGGGTTTGTTTGCATTAGTCCAGGCAAAAGGTGGTGACCGCCCAGATGTGGGCTTTGGCAGCAGAGTTATAGATGAAGGTGATTTCAAGATATTTACTACTTAGATTATTAGGACTTGATGGGTGAATGGATGTGGGGCTAAGAGAGAGAGAAGTTGGGTGGGTGACGGTTCTCTTCACTGCCTGGAACTCAAGCCATGCAACAAGTCTGGGGTGAGATCAGCAACTCAGCTCTGGACTTGCTTGATTTTTTTTTTTTTTTTTTTTTTTTTTGGTTTTGCG
>NW_020174923.1:17658221-17665462 GCF_003031525.2 Neophocaena asiaeorientalis asiaeorientalis
TTTTTTGGCTGTGCCGTGTGGCTTGCGGGATCTTAGTTCCCTGACCAGGGATTGAACCCGGGCCCCTGGCAGTGAGAGCATCGGGTCCTAACCACTGGACTGCCAGGGAATTCTCTGTACTTGTTTGATCTTGAAGGGCATGGGAGCATTAGGCAGACGAATCCAGAGAACATCTGGGTGTGGCTTCCCCCACTTCCAGCAGAGAGGTCTGAGCGGGAGATAGGGGATTGGGGAGAGTCAATGAGGTCCTGGGAGCTTGCGAAGTGTGAAGAGGCCCAGGACAGAGCCCTGGGGAGCAAGAGCATTTAGGGGACTCCCAGAGGAAGTGAGTCTGGAAAGGAGACAGAGGAATGTTCAGAGAGGTAGGAGGGAAACCAGGAGATCTGATAGCCCAGAACCCAAAGGAAGAGTGCTTTAAGCCGGAGGAAGTTGGGTCAGTGGCTCCAGATGCTGCTGAGAGGTACAATTAGATGGGGCTGGAGAAGTAAGTATTCATGGGCTTTAACAAGAAGGAGGTCATTGGTGACAGTGACAAGAACCAATTCAGGGCTGGGTAGGGACCAAAGCCAGAATGCCAGGAGACAAGGTATGAATGGAGGGGAAGAACTGATGGCAGCCAGGGTAGACCACTCTTTCAACCAGTTTGTGAACGGAAAAAGAGAAAGGTGGATTACTGAAAGGAGATGAGGGTTGAGGGAAGGTTATTTTAATTTCAAAGAATATGGAGTAAGTTGAATGTGGAGGAAAATGATCTTATGGGGAAATGGGGGCATGCAGTGAGCTGGAGGAGGGTCCCTACAATGCCTGAGGGATGCAGGGGTGGGAGGCTCAGCCCAGTGGCAGGTGTAGGAGGGACACCTATTCCAGGGTCAAATGGGGAGAGGAGGAAGAAGTGGGTGTGGAGTTATAACACAACAGTTGGGCTGCTTCTCTTTGTGAATGAAGTGGGGGGCTAGGAGCTTGACTGAGTGGAGAAGGTTTGAAATGGGTGCTGAGCAGAAAACGCCAAGGGACTGCTGGGCAGCACCAAGGTCCCTAGTGAAGGCTGGAGGTCAGGAATTCATGGTGCTCCATATGGTGGGGTCTGGCCAGGCTTGCCCAGGACTGGCAATGGGGCAGGATGGCTGAGGATACAGTGAGGGTGACTGAATGATCAGAAAATCAATGAAGAGATGAGGAAGCCAAAGGTCAGGAGACAGTGGAGGCCCAGGGCCTGAGGACGAGACTGGTCTGATGGTCTATTTGGATGAATTCTGTGTACCTCGATCAGAAAAATCAATAAAGATTTTTAAAAGAAAACAACTGCACAGGAAACATAGCATAAAGTCAGAAGACAAAGGAAAGACAATTACAACATATATATCAAAGATTTTCATTGCTATCACATGCAAAGAATTCTTCCAAATTAATAAGATTATGATCATTATTAAATTTTCAAGAGTGATCTTAAAAGTTATTAGTGATGACGAGCCCATGGTATGACTCTGGATTTGCATGGTGGGAGTGGAATGGGGTGAAGACCCCCACGTGAAGAAGGGGCAAATATTTAATAGGTCTTGGTTACTTAATCTTCTGGGACTCTATTTTCTCATCTAAAATGGGAATAATAATGCCTGATTTTCAGGATTAAGGGAAATCATGTCATTATATTTTCCTCAATAGATAGTGAGGGCTGTTATTGTTTTTACAATAATCGGACTTGATGGGTCTCCCTCCTACCCAATTGTAAACTCCTGGAGGGCGGGGCAGCTCTCCCCTTGACCCAGACCTCTGCATTCCTCTCCTGGTCCCCTGGAGTCTGCCTAGAGAAGGAGCTCAGGAAAGTTTTACATCTGGAGAGACTGGATAACAAACAGCCACCCCCTTTCTGTTGCTCCTTCCAGATGTTGCTGTGGCCGCCCCCTATGGGGGTCCCAGCGGTCGAGGCCAAGTGTTGGTGTTCCTGGGTCAGAGTGAGGGACTTAACTCACACCCTTCCCAGGTCCTGGACAGCCCCTTCCCCACAGGCTCTGGCTTTGGCTTCTCCCTTCGAGGTGCCACAGACATCGATGACAATGGATACCCAGGTGCCCCTGGACTGCCTCCAGCTAGACAGGAAGGGCTCTTGGGCATTAGCTGGAGATGCTGAGACACAGCCGGGGGCTTGAACCTGACCTGGTGCCCGACTGAGAGCTCTGACCTGTCTGTGGGGCTGGGGGACCAGAACAAACCTTCTATGGGGGTGGTAGTGTGGGGAAGTGCTGGGAAGATGAGGTGAGGACGCCATACCCCCTCTAACTAACAATTCTGACACCTCCTTTCCTTCCCACAATGTCTATAGACCTGCTGGTGGGAGCTTACGGGGCCAACAAGGTTGTTGTGTACAGGTGAGCACTGACTCCAGGGGTGGGGAGAGGGAGGACCCACACCATCAGAGGAGACTAGGCCAGGCGGGGCCACAAGGCAAGCTTCCTTCATCCCACCAGGGCTCAGCCGGTGGTGATGGCCACTGTCCAGCTGCTGGTGCAAGATTCGCTGAATCCTGCTGTGAAGAATTGTGTCCTGCCCCTGACCGAGACACCAGTGAGCTGGTGAGGAGACAGAGGGCGTGGGCCAGGCAGGATCTGGGACCTCAGTGTGGGGACCCTGTAGCCCCTGAGCCCCATTCACATCTTTGCAGCTTTAACATCCAGATGTGTGTGGGAGCCACTGGACACAGCGTTCCCAAGAAGCTGCGTGAGTGGCACCATGGGGACAGGAAGGAGGTGGGCCTGGGCTCCCCTGGAGGCTGGCCGGGGAGACCCTGACACTCCCTGCTTGCCCGGCCAGACCTAAATGCTGAGCTGCAGCTGGACCGGCAGAAGCCCCGCCAGGGCCGGCGGGTGCTACTGCTGGCCTCTCAACAGGCGAGCACCATCCTGGGCCTGGATCTGAGCGGAAGGCACGGCCCCACCTGCCACACCACCAAGGCCTTCCTCCGAGTATGCCTGGCTGGGAATGGGCAGGGCTGGGTGTGCAGAGCCTGTTCATCCAGCCCTGGGGCATTGGGCTGGGTGCTGCACGGGGTGGTCAGGGGGACACACGTATTAGGGTACATGGTAGCAAGATGGCCTGACTCTTGCCCCCTCACTAGGATGAGGCCGACTTCCGGGACAAGCTGAGCCCCATCGTGCTCAGCCTCAATGTGTCCCTGCAGCCTGAGAAGGATGGACTAGCCCCTGCTCTCGTGTTGCATGGGGACACCCACATCCAGGAACAGGTAGGGGTGGGCAGGTGCAGGCAAGGGAGGTGGAGGACCCCTCCACCCAGAAAGTCAGGGTTAGGGTTAGTGTCCAAATCATATTGTGAACCCCCAAACCTAGATGTCACCTCTAATCTCTGATGTTACTCTCAACCCTGCTGAAAACCCCCAAATCTCAATATCCCCTATACCCTCATGTAAACCCCAAATGTCGATGTCACCTCTAAACTCTGATATAAACCCATAAACCCTGATGTCATTATCAAAGCCCTGACATCATCCCAAACCCTGATGCAAACCCCAAAGCTCTGACATCATCTCCAACCTCCTTTTCCTTCTCAGACCTTCTAATTCCCTAAGCCCTGATGTGCCCCCAAACTTACCCACACACCTGATGTGCCCCCTCTAGACCCGCATCATTCTGGACTGTGGGGAAGACGACCTGTGTGTGCCACAGCTCCAGCTCACTGCCAGCGTGTGAGGAGACCGCCCGCTCTACCCAACCCTGGCCCTGTCTACCCCTATGACACCTCCTCCCCACCTGGCTCCTGATACTCTGTCCTCAGCCCCTCTCCTCCTCCCAGACCCAGGGCTTGGACCCGGCCTCCTCAGCTTTACTCCTTTCTCCCCACAGGACAGGCTCCCCGCTCCTCATTGGAGCCGATAACATGCTGCAGCTCCAGATGGAAGCGGCCAACGACGGGGAGGGAGCCTACGAGGCCGAGCTGGCTGTGCACCTGCCTCCAGGCGCACACTACATGCGGGCCCTCAGCAACATCGAGGTGAGGCCCCACCCCGGGGCACAGTCGGGGACCTGGAAGGTGCAGGAGCCTTGATTCTCATCTCCCACCTGAGAGCTCCCACTTCTCTTATGCCTTCCTTTAAAAGCTGTGATCTCTTTTTAATTTGGAAGAGAACATTTGCTAATGGCAAAAAATTCAAGAACTCAATTATAAAACGCAAACCAAAAACGGCTCAGCAAATAAATGTTAACAGGAACCTCTGTTAACATTTGGTGAATTTCCTTCCAGTCTTTTTTCTCAGCATCAACACTTTATTTATTTATTTATTTTATTGACGTAGTTTATAATAATGGGGTTATGCTCCATGTGACAGTCCTTGAACTCCCACCTTGGCATCCTCCTCTCCCTGACTTTCCAAGGGAGCTTAACTATATATGGGATGCTCTGTAACCATCTTCTTGCTCGGGACTGCCTCTCTGAAGGGCTTTGAGAGGATCATCTGTAACCAGAAGAGGGAGAATGAGACCAAGGTGGTGCTGTGTGAGCTGGGCAACCCCATGAAGAGGAACGCCCAGGTGAGGCCGCCCAGTCCTGGGTGCTGGATCTCCTCCACCAGGGGTTCATAGACAGCTGGGTTTTAGGGGCTGGGTTTAGAGTCAGATGGCTCCAGGCTAGAATCCTGGTCCTCCCACTCCCTGTGTGTTCTTGGGTGAGTAATACCCTTTCTGAGTGGGCTTCTGAACAAAATGGAGGTAATAATGGTGACCTTGGAGGATGAGGTCCACAGGCCACATTCAGAGTGGGCATTTGGGCAGTGACTTTGGCTCTCCCCATGTCTCAGATAGGAATCACGATGTTGGTGAGTGTGGGGGACCTGGAAGAGGCTGGGGAGCACGTGTCCTTCCGGCTGCAGATCAGGAGGTACTAGACTGGGAAGCACTCCGTTTCCCTATCTGATCTCCACACAGAGATCCTCAGACACCCTCCATACATAAGGGTCTTCTGGGATGCCTGCTCTTTAGACTTCCCTCTTCCCTTTCTTCCTCAGAGACTTGTTTCTGAGTTTTGGAGCCCTAGAGGAAGTTCTTGTCTAGGTCTGACTTTAGTGTGGCACGCTGTTTGTGGAGTTAGCTCTTCCTGAGACCTCTGAAACTCTGGCCCAGCCCCAGAGAGTCCTCATGTTCACTGGCCTGGTGTCCCTGATCTATCTCTCCTCATCCCCCTCCCTTACAGCAAGAACAGCCAGAATCCAAACAGTGAGATGGTGATGCTGGATGTGCCAGTTCGGGCAGAGGCCCATGTGGAGCTGAGGGGGTGAGAGGCCAGGGATGGAAAAGGGAGTTGGTAGGCACAGCCCTAAGGTTCCGGGGTCCTGGGCAAAGCCCCCCGCCAAGTCAGGGGATCAAGCTCACTCTGGGCGTGTCGGGCCCCTGCAGGAACTCCTTCCCAGCCTCCCTGGTGGTGGCAGCTGAAGAAAGCAAGAGGGAGAACAGCTCGGACAGCTGGGGCCCCAAAGTGGAGCACACCTACGAGGTAGGGAGGAGCCTCCGCGCCCCAGGCTGGAGTGGGCGGGCCCCAGGGGCTGGGCTGGGTGCCGAGCCTCCTAACATCCTGCCGCTGCCACCCGCCAGCTCCACAACAATGGCCCTGGTGCTGTAAACGGCCTCCGCCTCAACCTCCGCCTCCCCGGCCAGTCCCAGCCCTCCGACCTTCTCTACATCCTGGATATACAGCCCCGGGGAGGCCTTCAGTGCTCCCCACAACCATCTCCCAACCCCCTCAAGGTGAGAGCCTGGGTGAGTTCCCCAGCCCAACAAACAGGGCCCCTCTACTCTAGGAGGGCTGGGAGATGGGCAGAGTGTCGGACCTGATGGCCTCTTTGCTTCCTCAGCTGGACTGGGGGCTGCCCACCTCCAGCCCTTCCCAGGCCTATCACAAGCGGGACCGCAGACAGGCGCTCCTGCCGGAGCAGGAACAGCCCTCGAGGCTTCAAGGTCCAGTTTTTGTGGTGAGCAGGCCCTGTGGTCTCCAGCTGCGGCCTCCCTGGCGCCCAGGGGCAGAGGGGATGGGAGGCAGGGACGGAGAGGGGCGGGGGGTGTGATGTAGGCCTCTTGTGGGCCACCGTGGTCCCACAGAGTCCTCCAAGTGAATAGGAAGGATTGTGCTGGTCTTGTGTCTGGGGCAGGGTGGGGGGCACTTGCATATTTTAAGGTTTCCAGTACATTGAAGAAAATGAATAAACGCCAAAGCAGGTTTACAAAAAGGCTGGGTATTGAACGCTGTGTGATTGACCCACTTCTTTCCTCCCTCTCCCTGCATCTCCGGGACTGTGGGAGCAATCTCATTCAGAGATAACGTCCCAAGCTTGAATCTGAGTCCCTTCCCGAGGAGGAGGCCCGGCCTGAGCTCCCTGACCCCCCAGCCCCCTCTGTCTTGGGTCCTACGGTGAGAGGGTGATGGGTCAGGAGGGGCTGGGGACCAATGACACATCCCCTCAGAGCTGCGATTCGGCGCCCTGTACTGTGGTGCAGTGTGAGCTGCAGGAGATGGCGCGCGGGCAGCGGGTCATGGTCACGGTGCTGGCCTTCCTGTCGTTGCCCAGCCTCCGCCAGGTGGGCCGGGATGCGGGCGGGCGGGGCCCTCTGGAGGCGGGCACTGAGTGTGTTGGGGGAGGGCGGGGCTTCGGGGGCGGGAGAGAGTGAGGGCAGAGTTTACTTTGGAGGGGATGGGGTCAGGTCTCCCCAGAGGGGAGTCTGGGGCCGGTACTCCCGCAACCAATAGGCCTCGTGTAAATGGCTTTCACCGCCACCCCATCCAGAGGCCCCTGGATCAGTTTGTGCTGCAGTCGCACGCTTGGTTCAACGTCTCCTCCCTTCCCTACGCCGTGCCCGCCCTCAGCCTGCCCAGCGGGGAAGCTCTGGTGAGTGTGGAAGGATGGTGGCAGAAAGGGGTCCCGCGGGTCTCCCGTTGGCCTTCCCCTGTGTCCCTGCCCAGCAGGATGGGGGCGGGGCCTCCCTGGGTCTGCGGGGTGGGACAAGTAGGTGGCTTAGCTGGGGGTCACCAGCCCTGCAAGTCTGAGTCTTTGGGAAGGTCAGCATCCCGGTGACTGAGGAGACCCACGGGTCTCCCCTCAGGTGCAGACACAGCTGCTTCGGGTCTTGGAGGAGAGAGACGTTCCAATCTGGTGGGTGCTGCTAGGTGTGCTGGGTGGCCTGCTGCTGCTCTCGGTCCTGGTCCTGGCCATGTGGAAGGTGAGGCGGGAAGGGAGGGTGGGTTTC
>NW_020174923.1:17665712-17665918 GCF_003031525.2 Neophocaena asiaeorientalis asiaeorientalis
AGGGAGATGGTGGCCCAAGTAGGTGACCCAGCGTCCATCTGATCTCCATCTCCACTATTAGAATGTCACTCTCTAGAGGACCTCTTCTAGGGCACAGATTCCCGGGAGAGGTGGCACCTGAAAAAACTCTAAGGCCTTTAGACCCATTCCCTCTGAGGGCAGGAGTCCCAGGGAATGAGCCCTGCCTTCAGGAATCCATTGGCCAC
>NW_020174923.1:17666039-17677484 GCF_003031525.2 Neophocaena asiaeorientalis asiaeorientalis
CCTTGTGAGGCCCTGCTGGGTCACTCCCTCCTCTGCGCCCGGACAACATGTGAGCTGTTCTCAAACTCACGTGTCCAAACCCTGGAAAGCCATAGTGCTTTTAGGGAAAACCACACATTAGACTTATAATAATCAAATATATACCATCACACGCTTGAGTCATATAGAGACATAATCATCAGTACTTAAGAAAAATTCAGGCAAGAAGAAACAAAACATTAAAAAAATTTTTGTTACATGCGTTATCTCTAAATGGGGAAAGGCCTCCATTTGATCGTATAGTGGGGTTTGTGTTCTGTGCTGGTCCAGGACGAGGACCTCGTGACGGGCTGGTTTCCAGCATACATCCTCCACTGCTGCTCTGGGGCCTAGAGATCACCTTTACACCCTGTCTCCGGCCCCTGTGCACCCCCAGGTTGGCTTCTTCAAGCGGAATCGGCCACCCTTACAAGAAGATGACGAAGAGGAGTGATGAGCCCATGCATCTCTGTCCTAGCAGGAAGGCTGGGGGTGATGCCTGCTCTGTCCCTTCTTCTCCAGCAAGTGCCCCCAGCTCTGGTCACCCATGGGTTGGAGCTGTTTCATGGCGGGCTCCTGATGTCCTTGCCCACCCATCAGAGCCAGGTCACCCCCTTTCCTGCTGCCTAATAAAGAGGTTGAGTCCCAACCGCCAGCATGATGCCTCCTCTTGGGGTCAGAGGAGGAGAGGGGGCCTGAGGGGACGTTGGGATGGGGAATCTAGGGCTGGCAGAAGTGTGAGCAGAGAGGGCCTCTGCCAGGGCAAAGGGTGCGATTTACTGTCTTTGGGGGAGTGTCAGGGAGTAGAGAGTGGGGGTGGAACAAGGGAGAAAGGGTGGCAGAGCCTCCAAGTGAGACTGGAGGGGGATGGGGTGTCTGAGGGTGACTGGGTGGGATGGGGGTTGGGAGCATCGAGAAGGCAGGCTGCGTCCCTGGTGGGTGGCTTTAAACAATATTTTTTCCATGATTTTGAGGGAATCAAACCTCAAGATGATCTGAGATTTGGAGAAATAACACACTGTCCCCACTCATAAAAGAAGGTGCCTAAAGCTGTGCTCAGAGGGAGGAGGGGCAGAAGGAGACTGAGTAGCCCTCAGTCTGAGGAAGGCAGAGTCGCGGCAGGGACGGAGAGCAGGCATTGCTCTCCGGCCACCTGCTGTTTGCTGTTCCTTCTTCCCCGCCAAGGGGAAGGGTCTTCAGTTAGGAACAAGGGCACAGGTGGGGAGCTCACAGGAGGGCTGGGAGTGGAAGACAGCTGTCCCACCGCAGAGACTGGAGTCAGCGGATAGAGGTGGGGGGTCCTCTTGGAGTCCTGAGAGGTTGTTGGTTCATGAGTTCAATATTTATTGAGCACCATGGACCTGGTACTGTTCCAGTGCTGGGGTGGAGCAGTGGACAAAACAAGGTCCCTGAGCTCATGGAATTTACATTCAACCAGGAGTAAAGAATAAACAAATTAATGTATGGTCAGTGGCAGTCAATGCTGGGAGTTGAAAGAAAGATAAGGAGATAGTGATCGAATTCAGTGGGTGTTGGGAGAGGGCTGACATTTTAGGGAGAGTAGTCAGGGAAGGTCTCTCTAATGAGGTGAGCAGAGAGATGAATGAATGAAGCAGGCAGCTGGAGGGAATAAAGTGTTCTAGACAGAAAGAGCAGCCAATGAAGAGGCCTGAAGTGGGAGCAGGCTTGATGTATTCAAGTAAAAGAAAGGAGGCCCCTGGTCTGGAGGCAGGAGAGGGGTCCAGACGAGGTCAGGGGTGGGGGCAGGGAGGCAGCACCTTGTGGCTGTGGCCATGGGGAAGACTTTGGACTTGATGCTAAGTGTTGGGGGAAGCCACTGATATACAGACTTACCTCACAAGAGCTGCTGGTATTTGACTTTACCCAAAGGGGTAAAAGGTAAATTCTGAAAAGAAGAGAACAATTTGACATCCGTGCATGGCAAGTTCCAGAACAGGTTTCTAGTTGTGTGACTGTGACCATTTAGGAAAAGAGTAAGCTGTGATCCTTGAACACCAGCCAAACTCCCTCTCCCCTCCACCATTGTAATTGGATGGCCCCAGGCAATTTATCTTGATCCAGCAAAGCATTTGGCATTTGTCCTTATAAACAAGACAGAAATGTGAGCTGAATGATAGAGACTCAGATTTAAAACCGAACAATTTTGATAAAGCTGAAGGAGATCTCTATGGGGGTGTCCCAAAGCTCCATCCTTCCGCTGCCTGTGATTGTCATGAGTCCCTTGAATGGAGGCAGCGAAGCTGCTCTTCACCCTGCAAGATGGCTCCGGGCTGAGAGGCAGCTCCAATACAATGGGTGATGAAGCAGATTCAAGGCAGCCTTGACAGATTGTAAAGTTGGGTTGAAACCAACAAGATGAAATTCACCAGGAATGAGTGCTAAATCCTGCGTTGAGGTTGTGAAAAAATTGGTTACATAAGACTGGGAAATCTGAAAAGATGGAAATTTATGAGAAAGAATAAAAGAAAGAGAAAAGGAGGGAGAGAGAATGAGAGAGAGGAAGGAAGGAAGGAAGGAAAGAGGGAGGGAGGGAGGAAGGAAAGGAAAGGAAAGAAAGAAAGAAAGAAAAAGAAAAGAAAGAAAGAGAATGAAAGAAAGAAAGGTGGTTTTGTTCACAAGCTCACAACAATGTGTCCTTATGTCAGGAGACCCAACCAGGACCTAACCAGGAGAAAAGCCTGACCTCTGGGGGACGGAGTTCCTTGCCCTAAGCATCCAGTCCTATACAGGGCACCATATTGTGAGAAAGAGGTGACAAGCCAGAGAGAACCGGGAGAGGGATAACCAGATTAGATGAGGGTTTGACCACCCAGAAGTTGAATGATGAGGACAACCAGAAACTGGGAAGAAAGAGCGCTTGGCTGGGGCCCGGGCAAGCTTCCAGTGTGGGATTCAAACGTGGGGTTCCAAGCATTATGTTTGCCCAGCGATGGATCTGCTACTACCTGGGCGGTGGTGAGCCCCCACAGAAAAGAAAGAAAGAAAGAAAGAGAATGAAAGAAAGAAAGGTGGTTTTGTTCACAAGCTCACAACAATGTGTCCTTATGTCAGGAGACCCAACCAGGACCTAACCAGGAGAAAAGCCTGACCTCTGGGGGACGGAGTTCCTTGCCCTAAGCATCCAGTCCTATACAGGGCACCATATTGTGAGAAAGAGGTGACAAGCCAGAGAGAACCGGGAGAGGGATAACCAGATTAGATGAGGGTTTGACCACCCAGAAGTTGAATGATGAGGACAACCAGAAACTGGGAAGAAAGAGCGCTTGGCTGGGGCCCGGGCAAGCTTCCAGTGTGGGATTCAAACGTGGGGTTCCAAGCATTATGTTTGCCCAGCGATGGATCTGCTACTACCTGGGCGGTGGTGAGCCCCCACCTCACGCTGGGCCAACAGTAGCACCATTTATTGTGCCCCTGCTCCAGTCAAGCACATGCTAGACCCTTTACGTCATTATCTCTTTTAATTGGTACAATAACCCCACGAGGTAGAGATTATTACAACTCTCATTTTAAAGGAAGGCTGTGGAGCAGAAGATTAAGTAACTAGCTTACGGCTCAAGAAGAGGCAGAAGCTAGACGAGAACCCAGACTGGGTGATTCCCAAGGGGGCTGCGCCCTGCCTCCCCAACATTGAGCAGGTGTTTGTGCGGAGAGAACTGGGTAGTTCTTACAGTTTAAGGAGACACTTACGACCAACCCTTTGTGTTGTAAGCAACAGTCATTCTCCCTCTCAAAATTCTGCAACAGATTTCCGGGGCTCAGGAACTCTGAGAACCCCTGTGATTGGACCCTATTCGCTACACTCCCTAGCAGCTGGGGTTCTGGGCACGCGGCGGGGGCTTCGGGGTGGGCTGTGGACAGCGAGGGGGCGGTGCCCGGAGTCCCGCGTGGTGGGGCGCCGCCTGCAGGGGGCGCTGGCGGCGGCTCCTGGCGGAGACAATCGCACTGAGCGGCCGCCGCAGCAAGAGCTGGAACGCGAGCGGGAGCCCGAGCCGCGCGGCGCGGCGCAGAAAGGGCGGCCGCCCGCTCTGCAGCCCCCAGCGGGTCCCTCGCTCCCGACCCGGCTGGGTGGGAGCCCAGGCAGCGGCTGCCACCCTGGGCCCGGACGGGGGCTGGGCGCCTAGAGCTGGGTTTGAAGCGGGGAGGGGAGAGGGGGAGTGGGTGAGGCGGTGGGCGGATCGGCTGCTCGAATGGGGTCCTTCGTCCCGGAGTCTGACAGCCCCCAGACGGCCTCCCAGGTTCAGAATTTGGGGTGCACCAAAGAAACGCTGATGGGCCCATGATGGAGGAGGGGCTGCAGCTGGGGGGCTGTCTGGAAAAAGAGGTACGTTGTGATTCCCAGCTCAAGGCGCATGGCAGGGCTGTGGTGGCGGAGCCATGCTGAGCTGGCTAACTGGCCGTGGACAGTGCCGGCTGGGAGGGCAGGTGCCTGGGTCCCCGTCCAGCAGGCCTCCAGCCACTCCTGTCCGCAGCCCCCCCCCAGGTCACCCCCTCCTCATCTCACCTCTGCATCGCAGTGGAGGAGACCCTCCCAGCGCCTCACGGGCCCAGGTGGGTGTGTGAGGTGGGAGCAGGGCGGGCTCCTGTAGCGGGAGAGGTGGGAGAGCCGGACCGTGACTCCCTGCCGACGCCTGGGTTCTCAGGGGCCTCCACCCACTCCAGCCCGCGCCTGCCTCTGGAATGAGGCAGGGCTGAAGCCTGGACAGGCGGATCCTGTATGGAATGTCAGGCTTTGAGGAATGGGGAAGGATCTCCTCGGCTTCAGTCTTCCCTGCTCCCTGCAGGAGAGGAGGCTTTGATGGGTAGGAAGAGGCCCTGTTTTTTCAGGAAACCTCTCCCTCAAGACCTGCACCTCAGGGGAGGTGGCCCAGGGAATTGGCTGGAATAGAGCCAGGAGAGGGGGTTCTCCCAGGCCACTAGCTGGGGGCCCAAGTTGAGGGAAAGGGGGAAGGGCACCTGCCCACCCCCTCCCCAGCTTGGCACTGATGCCTCCTCAGGCCTTACCTGCCCACCCCTGTGTTATTCCCTAAGCCCCCTCCCCTTTGCTAATGCTCTGGCCCTTGAACCCAAGGCATTCCTTCAAATGACCATATTCCAGACTCCTGGGTCCCGTCTTCCCAGCTGCTCTATACAGCTGCTCCTAGCCTGGGGTAGGAGTGGGGAGTCGGCAGGCCCCTCTAGCTTCTCAAAATTCCTGCTGGGTGGCCGGGAGAGGGGGTGGTGGTGCGGGGAGGCTACCGGTTCCCCGGAGAACCAGAAAGCAGGAAAGGTTCGAGTGTGTGCAGCCACCCGCCGAGTTGGGCTCTGGCCTGGGAAGCGACAGGGAGGTGGGCTCAGGCGAACAGCTGGATGGGATGCCAAGGGCAGGCGTGGTGCTGGCCCTGGGGTTGGTTGAAAGCCTGAGACAAGACACCTGTCGCTGTTGAATGTCAGGCTCCACCCGTGAGGCCCCGTGACCTCCACATGCCCTGCTGCCCTCGGCTCCGGGGTCTTCCTCCTGTACCTGGCCTCTCCTAGGTTTGTGTCTAGCACCCAGCCCACTCCCCACCTCCCTCCTGGGCCCCACACTGAGGCCTCTGTACATTTCCAGGCATGACACCCACTCCCATTATTGGCAGCAAGGTAGGGGTGAGTCACATTCTTGAGGAGGGGCTGTGCTGAGTGAGAAGAGGTAGATGGTGCTGTGGATCAGAGAGGCTGCCTGCAGAATCCATGAGAACAACTCAAGGCTGGTCCCTACCCTGTCATCCCATCTGAGCTCGGGACACCTGCAGGCCAACCTGGCCAGACCATCTTGAGGCCAGGGGTAGGGGTGGCTGGAAAGAAAGACTTGGACTTCCCTTCCCAGCCTCCTCCACACTGGTTGCCCTTGGGCCTGGGTCGGCCCCCCCAGATCTCCTTCCCCTTGCCAGGGCCCCAGCTCTCTGCCCATCTCCTGGGAGGAATGAGGGCGTTGCCATGGTGACTGACTATAGCTGACCAGCTGGGAGGGGGCTGGCAGTCCATGTGAGGGGGAGGGGTCAGGAGGTACTTGTTTGGCCTTAGGGGTTGTGTGAGTCCCTAAATCCGAAGGGAAACAGGTGTGTGCAAAGGATTCTGGGCAGAGGATGAATGATGGGAATGGCCAACCTGCTGGTGTCCCCTTCTCAGTTTTTTCTTGAGAACCCAAACTCTGACCCAACCCCCCTTCCTCCCTTCCAAATGGCTGAAACTTGACCGCTCTCCTCTCCACTTGCAGATCCCTGGTTCTCCGGTTATTCAGCCTTTCTCAGCCCTCCTTCCCTCTCCTCTCCCTGACACCAGCCCCACAGGGTCCAGTGGTTAAGAATTTGGGTCTAGAGACAGACTCCCTGGTTTGGATCCCAGATCTCCCACTTTACTGTAGTACAAGTATCTAAACTCTTTGAGCCTCAGTTTCCATATGGGCTAAGACATCGAGTCTAATACATCACTGACTGTAAGTTACACCATTATTTATTTCATGTGCCAGTAAAAGAGGGAAAAAAATGCTGCCAATTATGATTATGACATATCGATCATAGGTGTAGCCTGAGTCCAGAAGTGTTAAAATGTCAAAATGTGCATGTGTCAGACTTGATGAAATATGCTAATAGTACCACCTACCTCACAGGCTGATGTGAGGTTTAAATGAGGGCTCTTTAAATGCTGGCTCTTATAATACCTTGTCTAGCCTGGGCCCCAAGGCCACGCCCAACCCACAGCCCCCTCCTCTGATCTCGAGGCTCCGCCCAGTTCTCTCATGCCTCCTCCTTCCTCCTCACTCCCCTCACCCCATCTTGCCCACAGAGATTCTGATCAAGGTGCAGGTGTACGTGAGCGGGGAGCTTGTGCCCTTGGCCCGGGCCTCAGTGGATGTATTTGGGAACCGGATGCTGCTGGCCGCCAGCACCACGGATTCAGAGGGCGTGGCCACAGTGCCCCTCAGCTACCGCTTGGGCACCTGGGTGCTGGTCACTGCTGCCCGCCCTGGCTTCCTCACCAACTCTGTGCCCTGGCGTGTTGACAAGCTGCCCCGTGAGTGCAGGGGCAGCTGGAGGGGGTGGGGAGCAGCTGACCTCATCAGCCCCTTCCCAAAATAGTCCTTGGGGGCGGAGAGGGCAGGCTTTCCAGCAGCTGCTGCCTGGGCTGGGGTATGCACAGGGGGCTGAGGGAGGATGAAGCCACTGGGATTCAGATGGTGGGAGTGCCAGCCTAGGGGAGGGGGGGGCTTTCTCTGGAGCTGACAGACCATCCCTCCTGCAGTGTACGCGTCAGTCAGCCTCTACCTGCTGCCCGAGCGGCCGGCCACCCTCATCCTCTATGAGGACCTGGTGCACATCCTCTTGGGCTCTCCTGGTAAGACTCCCCGCTCTCCACTCCCCCACCCCTCCGCCCACACCAGCTCCTCTTCCCTCTCCCTGACTGGGTATAGAGAACTTCGCCTGCCACATGGTAGCTGGGTACCCTTGGGCAAATCACTTAACCTCTCTGAGCCTTAGTTTGTTCGTCTGTAAGATGTGAACAATTGATAGTATCTACATCGTCAAATTTAGGTGAGGATTAAATATCATCAAGCATGTGAAAAACTTCATAGAAGGTGGTCAATAAATGTTGATTGTTACTGGGGCTTCTCGTGGTTTCTATTCTCCCTCTACTCCTACCATTAGAATTCCCATTTCCTGCCGCCTTATCTTCAGTGGATCCACACGTATTTCTTGTGCACCTACTGGGTGCCTGGCTATGTCAGAAGCCAGGGTCATTCCACAGGCATAGAACACCTATCAAGTGCAAGGACTGGAGCAATCCCACAGTGGCCCTTGTCCACCCACCAGGCTTTCGGTCTCACCCAACCAATACTTCCTGCAGCACCTGTGCTGTTCCAGGCATTGTCTCCGGTGCTGGGGAATAATGGTAAGGAAGAGCAGAGCGGCCCCCCACCTGGTGGAGTTCCCCGACGACTAGGAAGACAGACAGAGCATTGCAAACGCTGAGATAATTACAGATCAGGCAGCGCAGGGGAGCGGAGGGCAGCTGCTTTCAATACTGAGAGGACCCTCACGTGGGAGAATAGCAGGGTGGGGGGATTTGGCGAAGGGAGCTGTGGGACGCGGGGGCTCGGGAGTTGAAGGGGGAGCAAAGGCACCTTTGCTGGAGAGGAATCAAGATGCAGGGGCAGAAGGGGACCGTGAGGGTGCAGGGGATGCTCTGGTCTGGCTATGCAGGATGGGGACGTGGTGCAGACTGGTTGACGAAGCCAGGCAGAGGGTAAATTCCATCTGGCTAGTACTAGGGAGCCACTGTGGGTTCTGGAGGGAGAGCCTCCCCTCCTCAATTTATATTCTTATCTTGAGCCCTTGTCCCCAATTACTTTTCTGGTTTGCTGCTCTTCCTCTCTCTGATCCTGAACCAGAGGCTTCTAAGATGTCTTTGGAGGTTTCTAAAATGCCAAACGAACCGGAGCTTAAACCCTCCCACGGCTCCCACTGCTTTTGGCAGAAAGCCTAGACTCTTTCACAAAGCTGGCAGCGCCCTCCAGGGCCTGGCGCAGTCACCTGCAGTGCCCCAACCAGCAAGCCGCCTCGTGCCCCTGGGCCTTTCTCCTGTCAGTCCTCCTGGAAGTCCCTTTCCACTTTCTTTCCCGGCTGACTCTTACTCACACTGCAGGGCTCCACAGGGCATTCCCGAGCTGGGCAGGCCAAGCTCCCCTTGCACCACGCTATTTTACCACCGAGGCAGGATGGAACGGTGGGTGAGAGGAGGGGCCCTGGCACCAGACTGCCTGGGCTTCAATCAGGCTCCAGTGACCTTGGGCAGGTTACTGAACTTCTCCCGCCTCCATTTCTGCATCTATAAAATGGGGCTGATAATAAAGGCACCTACCTCAGGGACTGTTGTGCTAATTTCAGGGGTTAATATAAGTAACCTGCTTAGAACAGTGCCAGCATATCTTAAAGCTTAATAAATGTTAGCTATTACCATATTATATTGGAATACTGTTTATACATCCGCTCTGCTCCAAGCCAGACAGACATACACACACACACACACACACACACACCCTAAGTTGTCAAATGCAGTAGCCACATGTGGCTGTTTACATTTGAATAAATTAAAAGTTCATTAAACTTTTTAGAATTAAAAATAAATGCAGTTCCCCAGTCGCACTAGCTACGTGTCAAGTGCTCAACAGCCCTGCGTGTCTAGTGGGTACTGTTACAGGCAGCAGGACACAGAACACTTCCATCCGTAGCAGGAAGCTCTAACGGGTACCGTAATGAACAGTGACGCACTGGACTGTGAACTTGAAGGCAGGGAATTGTAAGTTGCATCTTATTCCTCTTTGTATCCTCAGCACCTAACACGGTGCCTGCCACGCAGGAGGCGATAATAGTTGTTTGAGGACCTGAACCTCGTCATTTTATAAATTAACATGGAAAGAGTGTTTCCGAGAGAGCAAGTAACTTGCTCGGGGGTCACACAGCCAGGACCAGAAGATTACAGGTCCATGTCCCTTCTAGGTTATCATTCTAAGCCTGCCCAGTTCTCTCCCCAAGTCACCACCCTTCGTGGCCTTCCCAAGTGGCCTAACCCATTGGCTCCCCTTCTCTTTAGATAATTGCTTTCTGCTCTGGTCCCTGGGGACCCTTGTCCCTGGCCAGGCCACTGCAGCCCCTCTTTCCATCCAGGTGCCCGCTCCCAGCCCTGGGTGCAGTTCCAGCGCCGGGCTGCCCGCCTACCTGTCAGCTCTACCTACAGCCAGCTCTGGGCCTCGCTCACGCCTGCCAGCACCCAGCATGAAATGTGGGCTTTCCCTGCCTTCCTGGGCACGGAGGCCTCCAGCTCAGGTATGCTGGGTGCCAGCCATGGAAGGGATGTTCCCCCCACCAGGATTTAGCCCTCATCCCTTGTGTCCCCTTCCTGCAGGCAATGGCTCCTGGCTGGAGCTGATGCCCGTGGCTGCTGTGAGCGTGCACCTGCTGGCAGGTAATGGGACAGAGGTGCCGCTCTCAGGCCCCATTCACCTGTCCCTGCCTGTGCCCTCGGGGCCTCGTGCCCTCACCGTGGGCACCAGCATTCCAGCCTGGAGGTTCGACCCCAAGAGTGGTGAGTGCCTCAAGGAGGTGCAGGTGCTAGAGTTTGGGGAAAGAAAGTAGGACTTAAGTTGGGGGGACACTGAGTTTGATGAAACCCTTGCCTCTCCCAGGGCTGTGGGTACGCAATGGCACTGGTGTGATCCGGAAGGAAGGCCGGCAGCTCTACTGGACCTTCATCTCCCCTCAGCTGGGGTACTGGGCGGCTGCCATGGCCTCCCCCACGGCTGGTGAGAGTGGGGGGACAGCAGGGGTGGTGGGTGGTAGAAAGGGAGGCTGGGAGAGTGGCCTCCTTCTGAACGGCAGGAGGGACATCCACACCTGGGAATGCTAAGCTCTTGCCCCGCACAGGGCTGGTCACCATCACGTCGGGCCTCCAGGACGTCGGCACCTACCACACCATCTTCCTGCTCACCATCCTGGCGGCCCTGGCCCTGCTGGTGCTCATTCTGCTGTGTCTGCTCATCTACTACTGCCGGTGAGTGCCCCGCATCCCCTCCGACTGCTTCCCAATCCCCCAGCCTCCTCTCATCCCAGGCACTGACTGAGGCCAGCTCCATGCCTGGTCTTGTGCTGGGTGCTCGAGGCCCCAGAGATGCATAAAACACAACTTCGATCCTCAAGGCCCGACAGGAAAGCACTGCATATGCACATGCAAAGACCGAAAGACGGGGGAGAGGAAGCAGGAGCTGCAGGCCAGGCCCCTCCAGGGACACTCTGCAGCTGCTTCTACCGCCCAGCCCTCACTTTCAGGGGTCCTCAGGCCACACATGCCCCTGGGTAAGCTTAGGTGCTTCTCCCCGGCTCTCACTGCACCTGCTATGTCCCAAGGAGTGCAGTTTATGCCGAGGGAGGCCCAAATGGGCACAGCTGCTGGCTGCTCCCCCCCCAGACTCTCAAGCTCTTTCCGCACACCTCTCCCAGAACCCATCTGGGCTCCCCAACCTCTCTCTTGAGTCCCAGGCACTGTCCCCACCCCTCCAACTATATCCATCCCCCATCTTCCAACTGCGGGTTTAGGGAGCTGCTCTGGCCTCCACCCTTTCCTGACGGTCCCGCTCTGCCCCCTGTCTCCAGGAGGCGCTGCCTGAAGCCGAGGCAACAGCACCGCAAGCTGCAGCTCTCCGGGCCCTCTGACGGTAACAGACGAGACCAGGCCACCTCTATGTCCCAGCTGCATCTCATCTGTGGGGGACCCCTGGAGCCAGCCCCGTCGGGGGATCCCGAGGCTCCGCCTCCAGGCCCCCTCCACTCAGCCTTCTCCAGCTCCCATGACTTGGCCGCCTCCCGGGACGACTTCTTCCGTGCCAAGCCGCGC
>NW_020174923.1:17677697-17677949 GCF_003031525.2 Neophocaena asiaeorientalis asiaeorientalis
GCAGCAGCGAGAGCCGCACGGGCCTCTGCTCCCCGGAGGACAACTCGCTGACACCGCTGCTGGACGAGGTGGCGGCGCCCGAGGGCCGGGCGGCCACGGTACCCCGGGGGCGGGGCCGCAGCCGCGGGGACAGTTCCCGCAGCAGCGCCAGCGAGTTGCGGCGCGACTCGCTCACCAGCCCGGAGGACGAGCTGGGGGCGGAAGTGAGCGACGAGGCGGGCGACAAGAAGAGCCCGTGGCAGCGGCGGTGGG
>NW_020174923.1:17678006-17698628 GCF_003031525.2 Neophocaena asiaeorientalis asiaeorientalis
TGCGTGCTCCGGGGGGCCGCGGGGCCCCTCGCCCTTAGCCCCCAGCCCCGGCCTGGAAAGATGCCCGGGGGCCTGCGGAGCTGTCCGGTGGTATGTGCTGGGTAATGTCTTGGGAGGGACCCGTGTCTGCCTCCGAGTGGGAGGTGGGAGGGGTCCAGACCCCCGACGGGAGGTGCTGGGAAGGAGGGCTGGGTGGGGGGGAAGCAGTGCCTGTATAAACGTGGCTGTACATAGAAAGCTCTATTGTGGGAAAGCAGGAGGGGCACCTGGGCCTCAGCTGCTAGTGTGAGGGCTGGGAAGGGAGGGGCGTTCTAGTGGACCCCTGGGAGGGGAGGGGGTGCCGCTTGCGGACTAGCCCACCTCTGGGCTACGATGTCACAGGGCTGGAGGCTGGGGTGGCTCTGGGGACTAGGGGATAATGTGATGGGATCGCTGTGGGCAACAGCAAATATAAAACTGGTGAGATAAACTTCTGTGTGTCTTTCTGTGAGGGGGGGGAAATGTGGACACTGGATGGGGGCCCTGGCTCCAGGGCCCCCTGGGGGGGGCAGGCAGGGTGGCCAAATCAGACACTGTTAAGAAAGTGTACAAACTTTACTGCAGCGTGCGCGCACACACACACACACACACACACACACACGCACACCTGTGGATAGGGAACAGCACCTGGCCACAGGGTCCACGGAAATGGGAGGAGGGGATGGCAGCTGGAAACGTGGCTTTTGCCACAGCCCTCGTTGGGATAGGGAGGGCCTTAGACTGAGGCCCCGCCTCCCAGGGTGACAGGGGTACTCAGAAATGGGGGTCTGGGAGACTGTGGCGGCGGAGAGGTGCTGGGGAGGCCTGAGCAGTGGGCACCCTCTGAGCAGGGTCCCAAAGGCCGCGGAGTGTCTTCAGTCCTCAGTCCCTCCTCACAGCAGCTGCCTCGGGGCCGGGTCCCTCTGAGGAGCGTCCCAGCGGAGGGCTTCCCGGAGCAAACACTTGGTGCCCTTGGCCCCACAGCGGAAGCCAGAGGGACAGCAGTGACGCCTGTCCGCACAACACGTGCCCTGGATGGTGGGAGTGGGGGGGTAAGAGTTGCGCGTGGCAGGACCCGGCCCAGGCCCACACCCGGCCCCAGGGCGGGGGGTGGCACTGACCTGGCGGTAGGGACAGCAGGCCCAGCCCCCTCGGCTGTCTCGGCAGCAGGTTTGGTTATCGTGGCAGAAGTGCCTCTCCCCACAGTCCACGTTCCCCACACCCACGTGCCGGCCGCGGTCCAGGTGGGCAGCAGGGCGGGAAGAGTCCACCTCCTTCTCGCAGGATCGGGCCTTCACGTTGCAGGTGTACCCAGCCGGGCAGCAGTGCTGGCGGTCCTCACAGCACACGGCCTGGGGGACAAAGGGGCATTACACTCTCGACCACCTAACGTCCCCCCACCTGGGACTGGACTCCCCTGTCCTGTCCGGAAGCAGGCAGGTGGGCACTCACGTGTGGCAACTGGCAGCAGGCCCAGGCCCCGCTCAGGCTCGGGCAGCACGTCTGCCCCACCGGGCAGCTGGTGTGCTGGTCACAGCCCATGTCTCTGGAGTGGGACAGGGAAGCCCGGCGGGCAGGCAACTTGGCCAGTCCGGTCACCACCTTGTTCCCTCTCTTACAGTGCCCCCCAGCCAAACACGTGTAGCCCTGGCGGCAGCAGACAGCCTGGGGAGGTGGCAGAAAAGGGTGGTCTAGGAAGCCACTACGGGACGGAGCGCTGAGCCGCCGCTGCCTCCACTCTGCCTCTCCTGCTCACAGCTCCTCCAGCTGGGAATGACTGACTGAGCTGGTGCCGTGGGCCAGGCAGGAGAGCGAGGCAACAGGAGCCTGGCCATGTGCTCAGGCCAAGACACCGTCCCTCCCCCCAATACTCTCCCCCTTTCCGTGCACCTCTGGGACAGGACAGCAGCCCCACTCCCCAGACGTGAGTCGACAACAGGTATTGGAGGAGGGACAGCTGGTGACGTTATCACAGGGGACATCATTCTCCACGGCTCGGGGGTCCGGCAGGCTGACGTGGGCTGGGGCCTTCCTCATCCAGGGCACCCGGCGGGCCCCCTGTTCACAGGTACCCTTCTCTGTGTCACACCTAAACCCGGCCGGGCAGCAGTGCACGTGGTCCTCACAGCACACAGCCTAGGGTGGAGGGAGAGGGGACGGTGGGCCTGGGGGGCCTAGCTGGCTGCCACCCTCTGCTCAGCCCAGGCCACTCACCGCTCCTCGGTACCTGGGCAAAAGGGCAGCAGCCCCAGGCCCCGGACAGCAGGCGGCAGCAGGTGTAGTCGTCGGGGCAGCTCACCTCCATGTCACACTTCACCTCCCGGACTGTGAGGCAGGCAAGGAGGATGGGTCGGCAGTGGCGCTGGGAACCCTCGGGGGTGCCCTCCCTTTGTCAGTCCCACAGCTAGAACCGGATGTGAAGGATGGAGGGTACCGCTCAGGCCACCCCGGCAGTGATCCTAAGGCGAGGCCCAATGTGGACGAAAGGGGGCTGTCCCTGCCCTGGCCCCTCCGTGCGGCCATCAGTCCCCAGCCCCATTTCTGCTCACTCCTCATGGTGCAGGTGGAATGGCGGCGTCTGCCGCCTCCCCCGGTACCTGTGTGTGCGGGCAGCTTGATGAGGAGGTCCGTAGCGTTCTCCTTGGAGAGGCACTTACTCTGGATCAGGTCACACACAGTGTCCTGGGGGCAGCAGTGCAGGTGGTCGGAGCAGCAGATGGCCTGGGTGAGGGCGAAGTGGTCTTTGGGATTTCCAGTCTCCCTAGAGCTCAGGGAGCAGCCAGGCCGACAGCTGGCACTGCCCCAATCCCCCACTAGGGGGTGGCATGAGTCCTGAGCAGCCAGGCTCCCAGCCAGCCACCAGCCAGCTAGCCCCACCCCTTGGAGTCCCTGCCTGGTAGGTAGGTGTCCAGGCCAGATGGCTGTGGACGCACAGCCCAACTGGCTACAGCCCCTCACTCACACTGGGCATCGGGCAGCAGCCATACTTTCCACTGGGCAGCTTGCAGCAGGTAGAACCATCAGGGCACTGGGACTGTGCATCTGGGCACAAGACCACTGGAAGGAGAGAGAAAGGTGAGGGGCAGCCAGGGTGGAGGGGAATGTCTCCCCAGCTAGGAGTTAGATGAGGCCTCTCCTCGCTCCCAGCTCACACCCCGACACTCTCCCACCTCCTTACCTGGCCTTTTAGTCTTTTGGGCAGGGATCTTCTTTGCCAGGGGGTGGGTGCCTGTGGCCGTGAGGCAGAGGCCACGAGCCAGGTCACAGGAGGTGCCATGAGGGCAGCAGTGCACCTTGTCTTCACAGCAAGAAGCCTGAGAAGAGATGGCCCTGACTATGTCTTTGCTCCCTCCAGCCCTTCCTCTGCCCCCACTGCCCTCCTCCCTCCCCCCATCTTCCCAAACTTGTACCTGGGGCATGGGGCAGCATCCCCATGAGCCATCAGGCATACTGCAGCATGTGGAGGAGTTGGGGCATTCGAACTGTCTGTCGGGGCACTGGACGGCACCCAAGGTCTTGGTATCTGTGGACGGGATGACCCAGGATTCCACCCAGTCAGTGAAGGTCATTCCTCCCACCACTCAAGGAGCTGCTGGCACCAGATCCTGCAGGCCCAGCTACAGGAGGATTCGGGGGCTGGCACTAGGGCTCAGGGCTCCCCCAGGCTTTCCTAACCCACTGTCCCCCAAGCCAGTCCTTGCCCCAGCAATATGGCACAGGGCAGAGGCATCCACTGACTGGGTAGGCCTTAAACCAGGCCAGCTTGGCCTCTCCCCACCCACACAATGCTTGGCCGTGGGTCTGGAGTCTTACATTCTCTCCTGACCCCTCCTCGCCCCCGTGCTGCCCCTCTCTCCAGAGCAGGGGGGCTGCTTAGTATAGATGTCACGTGAATGAGGACACGAGGGCAGGAATCAAGGTCACCCAGCTGGCTGCACTCCTGGGTGCTCCGGGCTCTATGTGCTGCCCATCTGGCTCACCTGATCTTTGGAAGCAGGACCGCCCGTCAGCACTGCAGTGGAAGCCCTGGGGGCAGCAGTGGTGGCCATCCCCGCATGACACGGCCTGTGGGTCACAGAGATGCCTTCGTTGGCTAGGCCCATTTCCCTGAGGGTGGGAAGAGGGTGCAGGAAAAGTGTAAACGCAGACCCAAGCCCTCCATCGACCTAATGGCACCCTCACCTCTGGGAACGGGCAGCAGCTGGAGGTCCCCGAGACAGTGAGGACGCAGGAGTAGCCAGGCGAGCAATGGGCGTCGGTCTGGCACCGTGTGCCCAGATGCCGGCTCAGCGCCGTGGGCCACTTGTCCTGGGAAGCGAGAGGAAGGGATAAACCGAAGGACCCGAGCCCGGCCCCCTCCTCTGGCCAATCCAAGATGAACCTTTGGGAAATCCCAGGCTGCTAGCTCTTGCCTGGGCCGAAGGGCACTCACCGGAACGGGATTGCAGCAGCTGTAGGTAGCTCCTCTCAGGTCTAGGCAGCAGGCCACAGGGCAGAGTTGACCGTCTGGGCACTGTGTTCCAGCCACCAGCCCTGTCACTAAGGCCACCCAGCTCACCAGAGTCCACATGGTCCACCTGCAAAATCCCTAGAGGCATTCGGCAACCAGCTGAAGCCCAGGCCACCCTCGATTCTGGGCCCAGTCACTCCCCCCGCCCCAGGCCCAGGCCTAGCTGAGCCTCCCCAGCCACACCCTGTCCAGACAGGAAGAAGGATGCGGGGCCTGAGATTCAGTTTCCTACGTGTGTCCTGTGTGGGTGTCACACGTGCACCGGCGCGTGTACACCCATGAGCATGAATGCTGGCATGAGCACGGGTGTGAATCTGTGTCCCCACATGCGGCCTAACACCTGAGTCTCTGTGGCTGAGTGTGTAGAGACGTGGGTATGTGAGAGTCAGGAGGTTTTGTGGGTCTGATCTGTGGGGACGTGGACCACCTCCGAGGGGTGCGGAAGGCATCAGTAGCCATGAGAGGACAGGGATGGGGTGCAAGGAGGGAGTCTCTCCTTGAAGAAAAGCCAGGGTTCCACTTCCCGAGCCAGCCCCTCTAGATGCCCGATGCTGTGCTCACACCTGCACCCTGCTAAGGCCTGTTGGCGGGGGAAGGGGAGGGGAGGACACTTGATGACATTGGCAACCACGGGGTTGAGAAAGTTGTGAAAAAGGAAGTAGGGTGCCGGTGGAGTCTGGGCTGCCTTCCCCAGAGGCCAGCCACCACCTGCCCACTGACTGTCGCCTCCCCACCCAAGGAAGGGGATACACAGGCTGAGTCAACCTTTGGGACACCTGTGTTCTAAGGGCCCCCCCAGTACCACCAGGCCCTTTCAGAATCCCCAAACATACCCCCTTCCCTTCCCCCCACCTCTCCCTGCCCTGGAGCCGAAACCCAGCTGCATGTGGGGAGACCACATGTGCCCACTGGGCTGCCGATCTGCATCATTAGAGGGAAGTAAGCCTCGGTCTCTGGAAGGGAGCAGGCTTTCACTTCTTAAACAACTCTTCCCCCAAGCTCAGCCAGCCCTGCTAGCTCAATGGGGTGGGCCCGGGAGATGTTACTCTGCCTAGAGGGGCCAAAACAGTCATGTTCGTTGAGCCTCTTAGGAGCCAGTGACAACACTCTACATTATTTTCTTTCTTCTTTGCAACAACTGTCCAAAGTAGAAATTATTACCTTTACTTTTCAAAGGAGGAGACTGAGGCTCAGAGATGTGAAGTAACTCCCCCCTGTCATATATCAAGACATAGAGATGACAGGCTTTGATGGCTCCAGACTACACTGGACCTGGGTTCATTTCACAAGTGGACCATGGGTAGTGCCTGGGAATGGGACCCCAAACCCCAGGAGGACAGAGGCCTGGGGTCCAAGCTGAGAAGAGGGACAGAAGCGCTTCCTGGACAGGTGGGCCAGGCCAGGACAGAAACACAGAGTACGGGGCTGCCTGGATACTGCACATGGGTCCTAGTCCTAGAACTGCCACCGTTGACTATGAGAGCCCCAGAAGTTGCTCCCTGTCTTTGGGCCTCAGTTCCCCATTAGTCTGTGTGTGGACACTGTACACTTTGTATGGCAGGGAATCGCACACACCCAGTCACTCACATCCTCTCTCCCTCACCTGGTTTTCCTCAGTGCCCCCTCTCCAGCTCAAAGACCATCCCCAGGAGGCCATCTCCTGGCCAGGTAAGGCTGAAGAAGACTGGTCCTGGACTGCGGCCCCTTTCACCCTCTACACCGATGCCCACAGCCCCCCACCCTGCAAGGCATCTACAGCTGGCCGCTGTAGGAGTGCCTGTCTGCACACATCTCAGACTGCTCAGCGCCCTAGTGATTCATTTACATATATTCTCCTTCCTGTGAGTAGAGTGTATGCTTCTACCGAATATACGTGCATGCACGCGCCCAAACACACTCAGGACCAGGGATGGGGGAGGAGGGGACCCAAGTCCTCTCAGCAGGGTTCCAAGTGGTGGCCTCTCTCCTCCTCCCCACCCTACACTGCCACCGCAGAGAGGGACAGGAACCTCTTCAAGGCCCCAGCTCCGTCATCTTCCACTAGGGGGCAACCCCCAACTCCGAGTGTCAGGAGAGAGAGATTCCCAAAAGGTGAGCCAACCCAGCAGCAAGAGAGCAGGAAAAAGTGGCAGGGGGAGGCGGAAGTTAGCTCGTCCCACCCCCACCCCCGCGAGAGGAAGTGAGAGAGAGCCAGACACAACCCAGGGGTTCAGTCACCACTCCCAAGTCCCTACTGTCTTCGAGGAGGCCAGCGTCTCAAGCCCCGCTCCCAGCCCTCCGAGCTCGGGGACCATGGGCGGGCGCCTCGCCGGCTCCCGGCCGCCGCGGGGACTACCCACCCGCACCAGCACCTGCCGACGGGGGCGGAGTCGGCTCCAGAACGGAGTAGTCTCTGCTCTGGGGGAAGGGGCTGCAGGCCCCAGGGGTGCTGGAGAGGGAGAAAGCCCCTTCTAATGGGGGTCACTGCAGTTACTGCTTATTCCCACCACCCATAAAACCCCTTCCAGTGCATCGGAGTTTCTCTAAGGGAGTCTTTTATTGTCTCCCTGATGAAACTACAGAGGAGCCTGAAGCCCCCACCTCCTCCCGGCTGGGCCCCTGGGAAGGAGCAAGCGAGAGGTCTACGCAGCCACCCTCCTTACCTGCGTCGGGGTCGGCGATCCCTGGGGAGCAGCAACCGGGCAGCTCACCAACTTGGCCCCCTCGGCGCGTTGGCCCACCCACCTCTGTTTCCATTGGCCAGGTGTCCGGGCTGTCGCACTCCCATTGGCTCCTCGTCGACGTAAAGGCGGGGCCAACCTGGGAGGCTGTGCTGCTTTTCCTACTCAATTCACTCTCCTCCCTCCCTTCCTCTCTCTCCCCAACCCCCCATTTCTAGGGATCATGTGATTAGGCAATCATGTGATGCCGTCGCCGGCTAAGCCTGCCTGCTGGTGCCCGCCTCGCTGCCTCCTGCAGCCCCATCCCGAGATGGGCCAGCTCCTGTCAGGGGACATTGAGAGCCAAGAGCTGTCCCTTAGAGGGTGCGTACAAGAGCATTTACAGGATGTCTCTTGGATTTGGAACATTTGTGCATCCTATTTCTGTTCTAGTCAACCAACTCAGATTTAATGCTGGGCAGCCGGGCCCCAAAGGGGAGTGAAGGAGTAGTGAGGGCAAGGATAAACAGCCCTCAAGCCCCTTCCTCAAGGGGCTCACAGCAGGGGGTGGGGTGACGGGGGCACGAACCCGTGTCCCTTGCATCGGCAGGCGGACTCTCAACCACTGCGCCACCAGGGAAGCCCCGTGGGGGCACATTTTTGAGCTGAGGCTGGGAGGATTTAAACTGTCAAGTGGGGAGGGGTTGGAGAAGTGGCTAGATAGGGGGTAATGAGAAGAGCATTAGGAAACCAGATGGGAAAGGCAGCCTTGGGCAGGGATTGAGTGCCAGGTTCAATGGAGTGGACTTGAGGAGCTGCTGGGTGTGTGGCACCAGGCTGGGCTGGCTGTGCGTGCATAGCACAAGTGGCTTCCTAGTTTCGGTTGGCCCTACCTTTCTGGAATTGACATGCCGGTGAGGAGAGAAAATATACCACACGGAACAGATTCACCAGCAGCAGGAGCTAGACTGCTCAGTGCCAAGGGGTCTTTCCCCGGCAGAGATGGTTGATGGGAGATGCACCAGGAGAGATGAGAGGCCCAGAGGAAGCCTGGTGCCGGGTCTTGGAGGAAGGGCCGCGTTTGGTTGTGCCGAGTGGCTGGGGAGCACTGCAGGTTAAGCAAAGAGCTTGAGCTGGGGGTGAGGCTGGGGTTGGGGACAAATAGCCAAACTCAAGGGTGGTGGGAGTCTGGGTAGAGAAGATTTTGATAGAATCAACTGAATGTAAATGTGAGGACTGGACTCTGGACTCTCAATTCTATTCCACTGATATATGTGTCCATTCTTAAGGCCAGTATCACACTGTCTTAATTACTATAGCTTTTTAGCAAATTTTGAAATAGGGGAAGTGGGAGTCCTCTAATTTCTTTTTCAGGATTGTTTTGGCTATTCTAGGTCCCCTGAATTTCTATGTGAATTTTAGGATCAGTTTCTGCAAAGACAGCTGACGGTTTGATAGAGAATGCACTGAATCAATATTTGGGGTGTATTACCTTCTTAACAATATTGTCTTCCTATTCATGAATATGGGCTGTCTTGATTTATTTATCAGTTTCTTTTTGACAGTTGCCAAGTATTCCACACTATAGGTGTTACATGTTTACTTAACCAGTCTCTTTTTTTTTTTTTTGGCCACGCTGTGCAGCTTGTGGGATCTTAGTTTCCCTACCAGCGATCAAACCCGTGCCCCCTGCAATGGAAGCTCAGAGTCCTAACCACTGGACCACCAGGGAATTCCCTTTACCAGTCTCATTTAATGGACTTTTATGTGTTTCCAGTTTTTGCAGTTACAAATAATTAGGCAACGAATATTTCTGAACATGTCTCTGAGTGCACATATGGGGGTTAAATTCCTGAAAGTAACATTGCTGGGTAAAAGGTATGTTGAAATATTAATACCAAATTGCCTTAACATTTTTCCATTTTACACTCCCAGGCTCAATATTTGGGGGAACTTATTTCCCATATACTCACTAACGTTGGATATGCCAGTTCAAAAAAATTTTGCCATTCTAATGACAGAAGATATTTCATGGTTGTTTTATCTGCATTTCCTTGATCTCAAGGGAAGCTGAGCATTTTTGTGTACGTTTATTCTGCATATGTATTTCTTCTGTGAAATGCCTGTTCTTATCCGTATTAGTCAGGGTTCTCCAAAGAAACAGAACCTGTTGATGTGTATATAGAAAAAGATTTATTAAAAAGGATTGGCTGACATGACTATGGAAGCTAGTAAGTCCAAAATCTGCAGTGTGAGCCAGCAGGCTGGAGATTTAGGAGAGCCGATGGTGCAGATGAAAGTCCAAAGACAGTTGCCAGAGAATTTCCTCTTGCCCGGACAGGCCAGTCTTTTTGTTCAATTCAGGCCTTCAACTGATTAGATGAGGCCCACCTGCATTATGGAGGGCAATTTGCTTTAGCCAGAATTCAGTGATTTAGATGTTAATCTCATCCAAAAACACCTGCCAAGTTGACACGTAAAACTAATCATCACACAACAAACTCACAGATGTAGAGAACAAACTAGTGGTTATGAGTGGAGAGAGGAATGGGGGAGGGGCAATATAGGGGATTAAGAGGTACAGGCTATTATATATACAATAAGCTACAAGAATATATTGTAAAACACGGGAAATATAGCCAATGTTTTATAATAACTATAAGTGAAGTATAACTTCTAAAAACTACGTTGTACACCTGTAACTTACATGATATTGTATAGTTGATACAGTACATTCAACTATAGTTCAATAACAAAAACAACTAACCATCACATTATCCCTTGTTCATTTTTCTCCCGTGTTTCTTTTTCTTGTTGAACTGCGGGAGCTCTTTATATAGTCTGGATATTATATGTGTTGCAGATATTTCCTCCCAATCTGTCATCTGTCTTTTATCTTTGTTAATGGTATCTTTTGTGGTCAGAAGTCGTGTGGTTATGTCATCTGAAATCTAGCAATCGATCTTTTCCTTTGTGGCTTCTGCCTTCCCGCAGCCCACACTTGCTTAAGAAGTTAGAAATATGTTCTTCCTGGTCTGTGACAATTCCTGCTGTGGTCCCACCTCGGATGCCAGCACTGCCCTGGACTGGGGCACCACAGTGATAGGAGATTCCACTGAGAGGCCTGACATGAAGAGAACCCCGGATGTGACTGGCTAAGAGGTTCCTCAAGGTCAGGGTTGGACAGCTTCCCTCTCTCTCCCTCTTTCTGCTTCTTTCAGCCTCTCCCCAGTTCTTCCCATCACCCCTTCAGGGTTTTCTTCATTCAGTCTTCCAGTCCTGCTCTCATAGAAGAGTCACAGCTGCCCCAGGGCCAGGGGCCTTTCCCCCCAAGATCTTGAATTGCCCGATAAAACATCAGATGCCCAGTTAAATTTGAATTTCAAATAAAGACAAATTTTTAAAGCATAATTATGTCCCATGCAATATTTGACACATACCTTCAATTAAAAATTAATCCCTGGGAGTTCCCTGGTGACCTAGTGGTTAGGATCCGGACTCTCACTGCCAGGGCCCGGGTTCAATCCCTGGTTGGGGAACTGCGATCATCTCCTCAAGCTGTGCAGTGTGGCCAAAAAGAAAAAAAAAAATTATTCCTTGTGTATCTGAAACTCAAATTTAACAGGGCATCTTATATTTTTATTTCCTAAATCTGGCAGCCCTGAACACTAAGGTTGGAGTGAGGGCACAGAAACAGCCCCTGCCTCAAACACACCTACTCCTTCCTTCCCCATCCTGCCTGAGTCACCTTAGGGTGAGTAATTGTTGCCCCACTTGCTCAGGCGCCTGCCCTCCTCATCGGGCACCTGACTGGTGTCTGTGGGGCTCTGCTTGGCCCTCCAGCCTGCCTGGGTAGGTGTGGGGGAGGGGAGGCAGGAGCAGGCCAGTACCCAGGCCCGAGGCTGTGGTGGGATATTTGGCAACAGAGGTACCAGACCTGGATTCCTGACCTAGCATAGGCCGTGAACTTGCCCAGTGCCAGTGGGCAGGCCACTTCCCTTGTTGTTTTTTAATCAATTACTATTTTTAACAAAGTATACCGTGCAAATAAATTTTAGTCAAGTTATAACACAAAGCAGCACTCTTTCTTTTTTTTTGGCTGTGCTGCATGGCATGCGGGATCTTAGTTCCCTGACCAGGGATGGAATCTGTGCCCCCTGCAGTGGAAGCTCGGAGTCCTAACCACTGGACCACCAGGGAAGTCCCAACACAAAGCAGCACTCATCCTCTCTCTTTTCCTGCACCAGGCTTCCACTTCCAAACCCTTTAACCGTTTCTTCTGTGACTGTCCCTTGTGTGCTTGCATGTGAATTCTTAATTCGCCTTTGGCCTCAGTGTGTTCATCCAGTGGGTGAGCACTGCCTTGCTGTCTGTCCGCTGGGAGATTCAGAGTCTACACTGAGCTGTGGCGACTCCACCTGGCCCCGGGTGCAGGTAGACTGATGCTGGATGGTATCTTTAAATCCAACTGTGGGGTGCAGGATGCAGGGTAGGGGTTCAGCGGGAGGGAAGAGAGGGGAGAAGGGGGAAGGCAGGTAGGGGAAGTGGATTACTTGGCTTTGCCCTGTCATGGAGGGAGCTTCAGGGATCCTGATGTGCAGGTCTGAGAGCCCCTCATCTCGCTGAACCCCCTTTCTATGCAACGAGGAACCTAGCGCCCAGCGAGGAAACTCCTCTCCGGTCCCCTTCCCTCTTACAAGCTATGTGACTTGACACCTCTCTGCCTCAGCATCCTGGTCTTTACGTTGAGGACACGACAATAAGGCGCTTCCCTCGGGAATGAGATGATGCCCGCAGAGCCCTCAGCTCAGGGCCTAAGCTCAATTAACGAAGCTGCCACCGTTGGTTGTGGTGATTCCTCCCCTTGGGCCCTCCCCAGCTCCCCCTCACACATACCTTAGCCTGGGAGACTGCCCACCCACCCCTCAGCCCACCTCACCCTCTCCTCTCGAGCCGTGGCCCATGTATCTCTCTTCCCAGAAGTCCACCTGGACCCCCCACGTGGCTGCACCCCATGGCATCCTTCTGGCCCAGGGTCCAGAACCCTGTCCAGGAGGGTCTATTTGCACCTGGTCCATTTCAGACTCCTGAGAAGGGCACCCCATCAGACCGAAAACATCAGGACCCCTCAGCCAGACCAGGGCAGAGGGGGCAGAGGAAGACTCAACCCCTCAGGGATGGGGTCGGGGCAGGGAGACACAGGGTAGGGTGAGCTGGGTTGAATTCTCCTCCCATCCAGACGTGGAGTCAGCATCTGCCTTCTGTGGGAGAGGAAGGCACATTCCCAGATCAGACTTTCAGTTTCTTACGTTCTAAGAGCAGTGGGGTGATCCAGAGGAGAACTTCCTGGTAGAGGCAAGGACTGACCCCAGCGAGTCTCCAGAAAGCCCGATGGGCCTCTGGGACAGGCAGGTGGCAGGCGCTGGAGGACAGCAGCCAGCTCCTTCCTGGAAACCTGGGCAGTGGGCTGGCATCTGGGCGGTGGGACCTCGTCTTTGCCTGTTGATATCAAATTCCAGCTCGGCCTCTTCCCAGCTGGGTGACTCTGCCTTATTTTTTTGATCTGTGAAATAGAGTAGCTGTATTATAATTACCTGCCAGGGTTTCAGGAGGATGGAATGTGCTTGCACACGTATGTAAAGTACCAAGCTCAGGGGACTTCCCTGGCGGTCCAGTAGTTAAGACTCCACATTTCCAATGCAGGGGGCGCGGGTTCGATCCCTGGTTGGGGAGCTAAGATTCCACACGCCACACACGGCCAAGAAAAAAAGGAGTACCAGGCTCATAGTCGATCCTCATAAGCTGTCACCTCCTTCTCCACTACTCCTACGATCGAGAGAATTTTGACAACTAAACTACATTTATTCAGGACTAAAATTCATTTTCCTATTAAAATTTACAAGATCAATGATGTAAAATCTGACGCCACTCAAATGGAAAAGAAAACATCCAGCCAAACCCAAGACAGGGGCTCAGATCCTCCAAACCCTTCTGAAGGTCCTTCAGGGTGCTGGCCCTGCACCACATCTAAGAACACCCTGTCCGCCCCCTGGAAGGCGTGGGAGGGGCTGGGCCCCGATGGTGGTCTGGCCAGTGTCATACCTCCCTGTGGGTACAGGGAGAAACTTTCCCCACCCTGTGCCTTTTTCTGAACTTGGGAATGCCCTGGGGGCAGCTGTGCCCCCTCAGTGGTTGCTGCATTGCCTGTGGACTCCAGGAGTTGGAGCCTAGCCGTTGTCAAGGGCAGCAAGTGGACAGGTTGGGTCACGGAAATGGGAGGACAGCTTGGGCTGTGGGCACTGTTGTCTCGTTGACTGTTAGGGCTGGAATGTTAATGAACTTGGGGGCAGGGCGTGGAGTGGAAAGGAGAAGAATCAGGACCATGTTTTGCCGGCCTCCTCTGTTGCACGTCACTGAGTCCTTCTAACAACACTGCAGTGTTAGCTCCACCTCACAGATGTATGAGACACTAAGGGTCTTGTCCAGGGTCATCCGGCTACTAGGCAGTGGCGTCAGTATCTGAGTCCCAGTAGATCAGACCTCAGAGCTTGCCCACATCGCCAGGCTCCACTGGACGCTGACGCCAGCTCACCTTGTCCTCCCTCCCAGCCCTTCCAGCCCACCTGAGCTCTCCTGTCCCCTCTCCAGGCAGGCCCGCTAGGGGTCAGGAGACACCCACTTCGAATCACTTGGACAGGTCACTTAACTCCTCTGAGATTGTTTCCTCATCTGTAAAATGGGTCCACGATAACCCCCACATGCCGTCTTACACAGTCATGAGAGGTTCACATGGGATGATGGATGTAAAGAGATCTTGTAAGGTGGCACATAAAATGGGAGGAGTTCTTTTTAGGACATCAAAGAGGTTCCTCTTGTTAATCTGATGATCTGTCTCTGAAGCACTGGGCCAGGGCTTAGGTGAGGAAGCTGTCTTCTCCAGAAAATTCAGAGAGGTCAGGTCAGAGTCATCTCCAGGAGCCCAAGGAGAAACAGAGAGAGGAAGCAGCTACATGTAGGGCGGGACAGGAGGAGGGGACTTCCCCCCCCCAACCCGGGGGCACGCTTTCCGGGTCACAAACCTCCTTCACACGCCTCATCTGTCATCTTAAACCTCTCAGCAGTCCTGGACATCAAAAATGATGAGAGCAAGGCCCAGAAAAGAGGCAAATTCCCCCAACAAGTTAGCAGAGAAATCTGTACTCAAATGCACATCAGGGGACTTTAATTCAATTTCTTACGTTAGGATGGTTGCTGGTATACTTGATTTCCATGGTTTTAAAAAGTAGGTCTGGCTTATGTTTATTGAGACTCACATCGTGCCAGGTTCTGTACTAAGCTCTCCTTTAATCTTTAACACAGGCTTGCGAGGTAGGTACAGTTATCATCCCCATCTTACAATGAAAGAAGGAAGAGGTTAAGCAACTTTCCTGGGGTTGTGTAGTTGGAAAGGTGTGAAGTCAGAAGTTGAATACAGGTCTGGTCCAGAGCCTGTGTTCGTAACCATCATAGTTGTTCTTTTCGATGCCAGATTTTCTTTCAGTGTGAGTGCCCAGCTCTCATCTGAGCACTTTCCTTCATCCCAGCCTGCTCGGCCCTCCCTTGGCCTTCACTATGGGTTAATCTCCATCAGTGTTTCCTGACCCCCCCACACACATCCCCCTTGTTCTAGGCTGTCTTAGGCCCTCTCCATCACGTGACCTGTTTTAGTGCCTTCACAGATGTCCTTCCTGTCTGCAATTGTCTTATTTACTTGTTTGTGTGTGTCTCCTGCACTAAAAAGTGTGAGCAGGGACCCAGTGTGGCTTGTTCCCTGCTATATCCCAGTACCTACAACGGTATTTGGCATACAACACTCAAACATTTTTAAAAAGAGAAAAAGAGAGGGAAACAGTAAATCGAAAAGAGAGAGAGAGAGAGAGAGAGAGAGGGAGACGACCACAGGTCAGGCCTTTGGTCCAGGCCCAGCTGGGATGGCTCCTCCTCAGTTTGGGTCACTGAGACACGGGCTCAGCCCTGGCATGGCCACGCTTTTCTGGAGGCTGACATGCTCCAGGCAGCCTCAGGCACACTGAGAAGCAGAACCTGCAGCCCCAGAAGGCAGTGACACTACATGGGACCCCTGGTGCTTGGTGAGCTCATGAGGTTCTCAACAGAATCAGATCCAAAGTCTTCTTTTGGTAATATAGTTTGTAACTCTCCTTCAATAAATTTTCCGAAGTGAAATTCACAGAGAGTGTAATTTCCTATGCACGTTTTTAAAAATCTGTATTAAATTCAAACTGTAATAGGAAAAATAAAAGAAAGTAATTTAGAATGAAATAATATGTATTTCTGTGTGTGAAAGCTCAGGCTTGACTCCACGAGAGAACAGAAGCTTGCAGATGCCCATGAATCACTGGCGATGGAGAACCGGAAATGGAGGCTCAGCGCTGGAGTATTTTGTTAGTAACTCAGCTCACACCAGCCAGGTGGCCAACAGGATGAGATGTTCTGAATGGTGAATGATCCTTGGTAAAGTTCTAACGGAGACAAAGCCACATCTTCCTGAAGACTGCATGGTAGTTTTATTCCTGGGAAATTCTATAGATTATCAATATAAAACCATTTAAAAAGATATGGGTGAAATAGAGCTGGCTTCGAGGTCGGATAATTATGAACAGATTTCTCGAATCTGCAGATGTGGAACCCGCGGATACAGAGGGGCCGACTGTATTCCCCGTACTAGGCCATTTTATGTAAGGGACTTGAGCATCCCCGGATTTTGGTATCTGCAGGGGCTCCTGGAACCGATTTGTCATGAATACCGAGGGACGACTGTATGTGGTTGTCCAGAAAGACAGAGGAAAGCCGCGAGGTGTACGGGGATAAATCCCTGTTAATGTCAGACTGTCCTACGCTTGATAGGACATTGAGCATCCCTGCCCTGACCTCTATCAAATGCCAGGGGCTCTGATCTTGTGACAATCACAAATGGCCTCATAGATTCCCCAAATTTCCCCTAGGGGGCGGTAGAGCTCAGATCGAGAACAACTCCCCGCCCCGCTGTTTAATTTAACACTTATCTTTGAGGTTGTTTTACACTCGGAAGTGGAAGTCAGCATCCCTTTCAAGGTGGTATTTGTTATATGGGGATATTGTCAGGCAGTCCCTTTGCATGGCATTCTGCTGTTACAAACAGGGCTACGGTAAGGGCGGGTCATTTCGCACATGAGCAAGCCAATCAGGGAGGAATGCTTACAAGTGGCCTGGCTGAGTCACAGGGTTGGGCATTTGGAATTTTGATGGCTATGGCCCAAAACTCCTTCCTCGGGGGCAGATTAATCCACACTCCCCAGCAGAGTAGAGAGTTCCAGGCATCCGGCGGGGGGCTGGGGGGAAGGCAGTTCTGCAGTCTTCGCCAGGACCCTTCACCTCTGGAGGCCACCTCCTCAGACCACACCCAGGGTGCTCCCAATGAAGACTTGGGTGTCCAGAAACTTCCCAGCTCATCTTCTTAAGCCAGGGAGGGGCTGGGGGGAGACAAGAGAGGCCTTTCCCTGGGTGGGCTGATTCTAGCTATTACATTTATTTCTTTTTTTAACCTTCAAAAAAAAAATTAAAAAAAACACAGGGACCTCCCTGGTGGTCCAGTGGGTAAGACTCCGTGCTCCCAGTGCAGGGAGCCCAGGTTCGATCCTTGGTCGGGGAACTAGATCCCGCATGCGGGCGTGCCTCCTGCAACTAAGACCGCATGCAGCCTAAATACTTAAAAAAAAAAAAAAAGATAGCTTTGTTGTTGTGTTTTTTTGTTTTTGTTTTGTTTTCCCGTGCATGGTTTGCGGGATCTTAGTTCCCCCGACCAGGGATTGAATCCAGGCCACCGAAGTGAAAGCCCCGATTCCTAACCACTGGACCACCAGGGAATCCCCAGCTTTGTTGCTTTCTGATTCTATACATAATATATATGTATTTCAGAGGGAGAAATCCCCTTCCCCACCAACTTTTTATTTTTAAACCTTTTAAAACTTCAGAAAAATTGCAAGAATGGTACAACGAGCACCATGTACCCTTCACTTTGATCTACAGTTGTTCACGTTTTGCTACGTTGGCTTTATCTTTTTATTTTTGCTGAACCATTTGAGACAGTTGCAGACATGTGCCACTAAACACTCAGTGTGCATTTCCTAAGAACAAGGACATTCTCCTACAAAACCACTGTATGGTTACCACACTCAAGAAATTTAACGTTGATAAAGTAATATCAACTCTACAGGCTTTATTCAGTTTTCTCCAGTTGTCACAATAAAGTCCTCTATAACTTCCCCACCCCTCCCTGCCCCCAGGGCCCAATCAGAGATCTGACTTGGCATTTAACATGAGGCCTAGAGTTTGGATTTCTCTTCTCCTGTTCAGTGGTCCTGCAGCCTGGGGCCTTGCCTACAGGAAGGCACCTCTAGGGGGGAACGGTTCAGGCCCTGAACTCAGAGGTGCTTGGTAGCATCCACGGGAGGGACCTGAGCCCTACTTCAGCCCCATAAATGTCTTCCTAGGCCCTGGGGGTGCAAGCTGGGGCTTGCCCTGGAAGAATTCAGCCTTACAATAAACCATCTTCTGTTTACCTCACTTGCCAGGCAAGGACTTGTCCATCAGTCCCTGAGATAATCCCTGGGGCTGGTACTATTTTCTCCCCTTTTACAGTTGGAAGGAGTTTCTGTTTTTCCATCTGACAAGGAGGCCGGTGATGGCCACATGGAGCCACACGCTGCCTCTAGTAGGACCACTGGGTGTGTGGTCAGCGCGAACCGCGGCTGAGACAGCCAGGACAGTGGCCGCCTCCTCCTCAGGCCTCTAGGCTTGCTTCTCAGGTCAGGCCAGTCTAGCCGGAGCCCCACAGGTTCACGGGCATCTCAAGGCTCTGGATCCACCCTGCAGTCGCTATGATCGTCCTTGGACGACACCTCCACCAGCTCCAGTGGTGGATAACTTCTCCCTTCTGCCCAGACGGTTGCCAGCATGCTGGCATTTGGTTATACCAAGGTTTTCTCAGCCTCCAAGCATTTACAGGTAGGGGATGGCAGGGAGTGAGATCTACTCAGCTCTGGGTGGGACTACAGAACTGTTTGTCGACTCAGCTTTTCACAGACATGACTTTAGCTAAGAGTCTGTAAATTAGCAGGATGGGTAACTCATCCTTATTTTCAGTTGAGGAAACTGAGGTGTAGTGACGAATCTCAAAGGCATCCTATTGCAAGAAGAAAACCAGAAATGGAGTGCAAGCCCCTCATTCTACTGTGAAGGAAACTGAGGCTCAGAGGTCACCATGTTTCATTCCTGGCTGTGCTACTTTGCTCTGGGGAAGAAGGTGTGTAAGGAGTTATCACTATCTGTGCCTGCATTTAGAGGCAGAGGTGGGACCAGAATCCTGGTTGCTCTAAAGACCCTTTCCAGAACTTTCTGTGCCACAGGTCCTGGAGTGGGGCTGGGGGGCAATCAGTAATAATAGTAGTGGTCACCAGCTGCTTGCCAAGTGCCAGACAGGGTTCTAAAGCACTTTAGAGCTATTAACTCATTACATCCTCAAATTCCCATGAGGCAGGGGTATTTTGATCCCCATCAGCTCATTTATAAATGGGTGAAACGAAGGCTTAAAGGACTCTAGATACTTGCTAGAGGTCCCACAGCTGCTGCAGCAGGCAGCCCAGATTGGAACCAGGTCCCGCCCTCCCAGTTCTCCGATCTGGAGGCAGGTAAGTAGTGCAGCCCCACCACGCTGTATCTTAGAGTTCTTTGGGGCCTGAGGCCTGAGTAAACATTTGCAGGGAGCAGAGAGCCCTGGTTGAGAATGGGATGGGATGGGAGATCCTCTGGACTCAGGTAGGAGGGGGTTTGAATTCTAGCTCTTTCATTTGTGTGATCTTGGTGCAACTTGACCTCTGGGGTCCCCATTTTCTCATGTGAAAAATGGGAGAGTGCGTAGGAGAAGTCTGGATTCTACTCCACACCAGGAGTCATTACACACAAGGGCCTCAGTTTCCTCCTCTGTAAAATGGGGGGGAGTTATCTCTTGGCTGATGGCTGTGAAACTGTGTAAGTCATAACTTTGAGGGAGTAAAGGACCCTAATAGGGGCTGGGTTCTCGCCCTGTCAGTTTATAAAATTATTTTGTGTCATTTCAGAATTCGGTTGGTATGGGAAGGGCATGTAAAGGGCGCCTTCTCTCAGGGCCCTTTTGATCAGCAGCATTTCACGGGTCACTCCCCGCCCCCCATTTCGGGCTTCCTAGCGTTGGAGAGCCGCAAAGTCTTTTCTCAGGGAAAGCACACGGTTGGCCCCTTAGTACCCACGTGCTAACCCGGCGTGCACCGGCTGGCGGGCGACTCCAGGCCCGGACGCGACCATTCTCGGGGTGAGGGGCGGAAGAGCTGGTGACGTCAAAATCACAGCCTACCCTTCTTAAAGGCGCAGGCTCGCGGCCGGTGTTTCTTTTTCTCTTAGGACACTCTTCGCCGCACGAAAGTTTTAAAAGCGAGGCAGCTTATGGGGTTTCGGGTGCGGGGCTGGCCCGGGACAGAAATGCGGCTCCTGAGAAGCGGGATCAGAGACGTCCAGGATTAACGCCCACCTGTCGCTCGGGGAGGCAATGTGGTGCGGGGGAGGTACTTGTCCAGTTCTTAACTTTAAGCCTCCGTTTCGTCGTCTGTAAAACGGGGTTAATAATGATCTACTAGAAGTTCTGAGACGTAGAAGAAATAGGTTTCGTGAGAGTAACCAACACAGAAATGTCGGTCTCCTTCTCCCCTACTCAATCCTATTCCTGTGCGAAGGAAGAATCCGAGACCCAGAGCGGTGTTGTAACTTGCCCAGGGTCACAGGGAGGTGGGACGAAGCCCAAGTTAAACCCGGTTGAACCCACGTCTCCCGGCTCCCGGGCCAGCCTTTCCTCTCTGTCCAGCCTGCCTGGCCCGGGTTACTTACTCGTCAACTTCACTACCCACACCCGCAGGGTACCCCTCAGTTTTGTCAAGTGGTTTTGCAGTTGCAGTCTCGATGGATTGTTAAACAGGGACGACCCTGTTTGATACGGTCGCCGTAAAGATGTAAAACCTCAGCAACGAGCCCGATGGGTTAATGTTTGCCAGCACTATTTCATCGCCCCCCATGGCCTTGGAAGAACTGATTCAAACCCCCGCCACCAAACAAATGAGGGAAATGGGGAGAGTGCTTTACCCACGTTCGTCTCGAAAGTTTGCGGGAGCAGCGCTCGGCCGGGATGCTGGTGGGGTGGTGTTGGCGACAATACGCTGTCAAGTACGGTGCTGCCGCCAGGTCAAGCGCGGCGTGGAGACTCGCGACCTTGGCGCGCGGGCCCGGCGGGGCACCCGCGGCGCGGGGCCGCGTTAGCGCGGGACCCAGAGGAGGCCGCGAGTGGGCGGGCCGGCCTCACTCCGGGCAGGCGGCCGGTCGGCCCGTGGGGGG
>NW_020174923.1:17698717-17702940 GCF_003031525.2 Neophocaena asiaeorientalis asiaeorientalis
AGCCTGAGCTGGGGATGGATGGGGGCCGGGAGTCGCGGGCCGACCTAGTCGGCCCCACCGGGCGCCCCTTGCGCGCGGGGCCAGGACAGAGAGTGTCGCCGAGGGGCGAAGAGCGATCTTGTCTCCCCATCCCTACTTCCCGCACTCTCGACCGGCTCCCCCAAGAGATTTTGAGGGAGAGGGAGCAGAAAGATTATCCTTCCCATCCAGGCTTGGGGCTTGGCCCTCCGGCCTCGGGAGGACGGGCGCGGGGGAGGGCCGGGCACCCCCGCCTGCAGTCCCAGAGAGTGGACGGACCCTTCGCCGCCCTCAGGTTTGTTACCTTTCCCTCCCGGCCGGGCTCTACCTCTCCACGTCCGGTGACTCGAGGCTCGCATGCGCCTGCCTTGGGGCTGGGTGCTGGAGTGGGGGGCGTAGGGGGGCGGCTCAGGCGTTTTGATCTTTGGGTCCCCCAGGCCAACCCGGGCACTTGCACTGAAGAGGTGCACAGTAAGCCAGTATGGCGAGGGTGAGGAATGGCGGTGGGTCATTACCGTCCATTAACTGATGGATGACTCTCCCAGATTCCTTCCTAACTACTCTCACGGTGACCTTGGGCAGGTCACCTCATCTCTGAGCCTCTTTCCCCTTTGGCAAGGTGGAGTTGACAGTAACTGCTATAAAAAGTGGTTATGCGAAACTCATAGTGAGTGAGTGGGGTGAGGATCCAGCTAGTGTCCCCAAGAGCCTCTGCCTCCTTTCTCTCCCTCCCCCTGACTCCGGTTTTGTGCTCCAATTGACTGACGTTTGTTTTTCAGAACTGAAGCTACGAGATGGCTGACCAGGACCCTGGGGGCATTAGTCCCCTCCAGCAAATGGTGGCATCCGGCACTGGGGCCGTGGTCACCTCTCTCTTCAGTAAGACCTGGGATGGTGGGGTGGGGGCAGCTTGGGACTGGGGCAGACCAGAGCTTAGAAATGACTTGGCTCTGGAAGAGAGGTTCGGGGCAGGGTCCTGAAAGGAGCTTTCAGACCTGCCCTCCTCCCCCAGTGACCCCCCTGGACGTGGTGAAGGTACGCTTGCAGTCTCAGCGCCCCTCGGTGGCCAGTGGTGAGTGTCTGACCCTGAAGCCAATAGAGAGTGGTGTCAGGGGTCCCCAGAGATGAGGTCCCTGGGGCAGGTGGGGAACATTTGTGACTTGAGGTAGTGCCTTGTGTTTTAGAGCTGATGTCTTCCTCCAGACTCTGGAGCCTCTCCTACGCCAAATGTGAGTGCCCCACGCCACGGGGAACCTGTAAGTGTCCTGGGGAGGGATGTCCCAGTCTCCCCAGGGCACACGGGGGCCTCACAGCCACGGACTGGTACACGTTTCTAGATCATATTAGCTAGCTCTCTGTCCTACACAAGAATGTCCACCCAGGGACCCCAGGCTCTGCTGGCCCTCCAGGGATGGGAGCTCACCACCTCCCTGTGAGGTTCCAGGGCTCTGTCATGCTAACGCGCCTCCCCTTCCCCAGTGCCCTCCTCTCTCCAATCCACAGGGAAATGCCTCCTGTACTGCAGTGGTGTCCTAGGGCCCCTGTACCTGTGCCCAGATGGTGCCCGCTGTGCCACCTGGTTTCAGGACCCCAGTCGCTTCACCGGCACCGTGGTGAGGAGCAGCTGTGCCCTTAGCCGGGTCTGCTGGCATTCCTGAGGGGTTCAGACTGGTGGGCAGCAGACCCAGGAAAGAACGGGTAGCGCAAAGCACGTAGGGGTGGCCAGTTCAGTTCGGGAAGGCTTTTCCTGAGGAGGTGGGGCCATCACAAGATTTTGAAGGGTGAATAGAAGTCTGTTTGGAGCCAAATAGGGAATTCCATGTGTAGAGGCCTGAGGGGCTACTGGGTAGGAGCGAGGGCATCAGGCTAGGGCCCAGCCTGGGCCAGCCCCACCACAAGCCTTGTTCATGTTCATCCTCCCTCCTCCTGGGCTGGTGTCTGCTTGGCCAGGATGCCTTTGTGAAGATTGTGAGACATGAGGGCACGAGGACCCTGTGGAGCGGCCTCCCAGCCACCCTGTGAGTACCCCAGTTCTGCGTATTGCTTTCCCCTGATACCCCACTGACCCCTTACTCCCCTGTTGGCTGGCTGGGTGGGGCAGGGGAAGCTTGGGAGGTTTGGGAACTTTGGGGAGTCTTGGCTAACCTGTTCACACCCCTAGGGTGATGACTGTGCCAGCCACTGCCATCTACTTCACCGCCTACGACCAACTCAAGGCCTTCCTGTGTGGTCGAGCCCTGACCTCTGATCTCTACGCACCCATGGTGGCTGGCGCACTGGCCCGCTGTGAGCACAGCCCTGGGCTTTCCACCTTCCTTTGACCCCACCTGTGCTGGAGCCCAGTCTGGACTCCCAGCTCCAACCTCTGCCAGCCTAGGGGTGGGGGGGGACGTTCAAGGCCCCCAGACTCTGGGCAGGCTGCCCCTGGGACCTGTAAACTGACTCCTCCTCACTGGTCCCCGCAGTGGGCACCGTGACTGTGATCAGTCCCCTGGAGCTGGTGCGGACGAAGCTGCAGGCTCAGCATTTGTCATACCGGGAGCTGGGCACCTGCGTCCGAGCAGCTGTGGCTCAAGGCGGCTGGCGCTCACTGTGGCTGGGCTGGGGTCCCACTGCCCTTCGGGATGTGCCCTTCTCAGGTAGGCACCAGGAGTGCAGGGATTGGGGTAAGGGAGCCCAAGAGGTCCACAGCCAAGTCCCAGCTTTGCTACTACCGACCTTGAAGTCACGTAAATTCTCGGAGCCGAGAACGTCTCATCTGTGAAGTGGCCCCAGCGGGCGGGATATTCAGCAAGGTTTCCACAAGATACTTCTTGCAGAGGGCCTGTTACGGGAACTGGCACGTGGCAGGCAGGCTTCGTAGCTGGGAGGGAGTGGTTGTGATATAGGTCTGTGAAAGGTGGGAGGTTCGTGGCCTGTCCCACTGCCCTTCCCATCTCTAACGCGTGAACCCCTGTGTCCCCAAGCTCTGTACTGGTTCAACTATGAGTTGGTGAAGAGCTGGCTGCATGGGCTCAGGCCGAAGGACCAGACCTCCGTGGGCATCAGCTTTGTGGCTGGCGGCATCTCAGGGACGGTGAGTTGACCAGGCTGGGAGTGTGGCCAGTAGAGGTGTCCTTGGGGTGACCTGAGGGCCGTTGCAGATGCTCCGGAAAAGAGTCCTTGCTTGCCTGTCAAGGAGTGCGCTCCCCCTGCCCTTCTGAAGCTCTAGCTGGGGCTGGCAGACCCTGGCCGCATGCAGGGGATGGGGGTCCTGGGAACGGAGACCAGCCCTCTCCCCACCCCACCAGGTGGCGGCCATCCTGACTCTACCCTTCGATGTGGTGAAGACTCAGCGCCAGGTCGCGCTAGGAGCGGTGGAGGCTGTGAGAGGTGAGGGGCCCTGGCTGGTGCGGGGCAGGGCAGGCGGGGTCCCAGCGGGGTCTTACAGGGCCTCGCCTTGGTTTGCAGTGACACCCCCGCACGCGGACTCCACCTGGCTGCTGCTGCGGAGAATCCGGGCCGAGTCGGGCACCAGGGGCCTCTTTGCAGGTGAGCGGCTGTGTGTGTGTCCACTCCCTGGTGGAGGTGGGGCTCCCGGGGACCCACCCTCTGACCCCAGCCTCCCCCTCCCACCGCAGGCTTCCTCCCGAGGATCATCAAGGCCGCCCCGTCCTGTGCCATCATGATCAGCACTTATGAGTTCGGTAAAAGCTTCTTCCAGAGGCTCAACCAGGAACAGTTTCTGGGCCCTTGAAAGGAACGAGGGGACAAGGACCCGACCTCTTCCGTGGTGGGAGTGGGGCAGGAGGAGACTGAGCCAAGTGCCTTTTCCTCAACACTGCAGGGAGGGGCCTCATTTCTCTTTCCTCCCCACTCTGAGCCCCAGGGGTAGGCGGCTGCCCCTCTGGGCCCACGCCGACCCCTCCTCTCTCAGACCACGTTCTTCCTGCTGCTCCCCATTCCCCAGCCCCAGGAATCATCACGCCCTCCCCTCAAGTTCAAGACCAAATTTGCTAACTTCTCCCCCCCAACCGGGGTCAGGGCCGCGGCGGCACTCACAGCTGCTCCTGCAGCTCCAGGATCACGCCTTCCAGCTCCCGCTTCTCCCGCTGGTTCTGCGCCGCCGCCTCCTCCAGCTGCAGCTGCAGCCGCCGGTTCTCCGCCTCCAGGTCCTTCAGCTGCGACTCGCGCAGACGCACCAGCTCCTCCAGGTAGCCCTGCGG
>NW_020174923.1:17703121-17709095 GCF_003031525.2 Neophocaena asiaeorientalis asiaeorientalis
ACCGCGCGCCGCGCACCGCGCACCTTCTGCGCGTAGACAATGCGAAACTTCTGTTCCATCTTGTGCCACTTGCTGTACCAGCTGTCCTCGTCGGTGACGAGAGGAAGGTACGGGTGCTCGGGCGAGTTGTCCTCGCTCGTGCTGCTCTCGGCGCTGTGCCGCTCCTCCTCGTCGGTCAGGTAGTCGTAGCTTGGAAGGAGGGCGCAGTGGGCACCCCCTTGGGCAGGGGGACCAGGATGCCGCCCAGCCCGCCCGTCTCCCGCAATCCCCGCCCCTCAGGGCCGTCGTCTGTCCGCACCCAGCAACCCCCGCCGCAATCGGGCTGCTCACCTCTGGGTGAACTTTAGGTAGGGCGTGTAATCGATGACTACGGGGGTCTTCCCGTCCAGCACTTCGCCCTTCAGGCAGAAGCTGGGGGCAGAGCAGCCACAGGGTTGGGGGCGGGTATGAGGGGATGGGAGTGCGGACCTTCGCAGAGAAACAACCTCAACCCCCCACCATGGCCACGGCCACCCAGGCCCCACCTGAAGTCTATGGCGCTCAGTCCGATCAGCATCCCGGTGAGGACCGTGGCTTCCTCCCGCAGCATGATGGCTCCCGAGTCATAGAAACGTCTGCGGGGAGGCGTGAGGGACTGCCGGTTTACCATCCTCCCAGGGAGCCCCACCCCTCAGAGCATCTCTTGTTGGTTTATTACCAACCTTTCCTAGAGGAAGGAGGTATCTTTTTCCTGCTCACCCCTCAGCTGTGGATCTTTTCACTCCCTCAGACCGGGGCCCACTGGGGATAGCACCTGTGTTTCCCACCTATTAGAACGTGTGTGCCCTGAGACTAGACCTCCATCTTCAGAACTCCCCCTTCCCCACCAAGTACTGGGTCACCCAGATCCTTAAAAATCAGGAAACAAGTCCTAAAACAGTGCTTGGCATACAGTAGATGCTCAAAAATATGTTGACATGAACTCTGAAATGTGAGGACAGGCTAGAGACACAATGCAATTAAAAACCCACAGTGCAGGGATTGAAGCTCTGAGCCCTGGGGCTCTGGAGGCCGTGGGTAGCAAGTACAGACTGCTGCTATTGTTTGGGGAGCAGGTAGGGCTCTGCGTTGTAGGCCAGGGAAGGCCAACAAGTAAAACGATACACAGTTGAGGCTTGTCCAGAGCTGTGTCTAAGAGCAGAGCTGTGCATGAGATCAGTGCTGGGGGTCATGGGAGATAATGAATTTGACTTGGAAGAGGTGGTGGTGGTGCTAAAGGTGTGTTCTGGGACTGCAGGCCCAGCTGACTGGTGGACAGTCTGGGAGATGGAAACTAGCAGCGCATACTGGGAATTGTAGTCCAGGTACTGAAGGTTACAGCAGGAACTTAAGGATCAAGTGTGTTTAGGCAATGAATGTACACACTGGGACTTGTGGTCCACACTGACTGAGGAGGTCTGACCTGGTGGTCCGGGTGTCCCGTAGGGCTGTGGTGATGTATTCTGACATGCGCTTCTCCATCAGTGCCACCCGGATCCACGCCCGGCCCTGGAAAGCACGCTCACCTTTACTTGCTGCCCCGAAGGGACTCAAGTGTGCACCACTGGGTCTGGATCTCCTGTGGCCCTTCTCCGCAGTGCCCGTGGGCAGGGGCCAGACCAAGGAACAGGCAGCCCTCCTGTATCCAGAGCAGGGAGCAGCTGCCCTGGCCCTGCTCGCTGCAGGCCACCTACCTTGGCTCGGGCAGTGCTGATGTTCTCCATGTTCTCGATGCTGCTTACGCAGTTGTTGGGCACTTTGCTGCAGGCCAGGCGGATGTAGTCCCAGAAGCCCCGCTGCCCGTCTGAGCTGAACCAGCTCACCGGACCTGCTGGGGCACAGGCTGAGCCAGGGCAGGGAGGGGGCTCAGCAAGACCAGGGAATTCGGAGAGGGTCCATGTAATGGGGCACACACGTGCATACGTGTAAGCAGCCATGCACGCGCGTAGTGCCTATCCCAAACGCACGTGCACACACATGCATGTATGTACAGGGCACATAACTGCACACCCATGGCTGGGGCTTGTGGACACCCACTGTCTTGTGCCCAGAAGATCCCCTCCCCTCTTCCCAGCTCTGTGCGTGAGCTTCTGCGCTTGGTCCAGAATTGGGGCCAGGGTGAATGATGGAGTTCAGAAAGCCACAGAGTAGATCAGAGGGGGACGGGTAGCTGGAAGCCAAAGGCTGGGAGTTGGGAGGGCTGGGCAGTGGGGGGACAGGAACCTGGGCCCACCTTTGAAGCGGTGGCTGAGGATCTGTTCTAAGATGGCTGCAAAATTCACGAACTCCTCAGATGAGTCATCGATGGGCTCTGCCGTGTACTTCTCCAGCAGCGTTTTCACAGAGAACCTGGGTGAGGGGGAGGGAGAAGGGGCAGTAGGGTGTCAGGTGAGAAGACAAGGTGATGGGGGTAGAAGGAAGGCAGAGAAGAGGACACCAAGAGCACGGACGTGGTGGGGAAGCAGAGGGAAAGAGGGCGGGAGACAGGTGAGACTATAGTGACCCATAGAGGGGCTGTGACATGGGAGAGTAGGGTGGCAGGTGGGAGACTGATTGACAAAGTGGGTGACAGGAGAGGTGAGAGGCAGAGAAAGAAAGCTTCAGGAACAAGGTATGAGAGGGGATGAAACAATCGGTAGAAAGATGAGGCACCTAGAATCAGCGGGCTAGCCCAGAGCCCCTTCCTCCTTGCCCACCCTTTGGAGTTGCATTCTCTCTGTCAGAGAAAGGTAGGGGTCGGATAGGAGTTAGGAGCTGTTTTGTGCCCCGTCCTCGAGCTGCCTTCTGCTATTGCTGGAACAATCTCAAGTCCCTTCTGGGGTGGGGTGCGGGTCACCTGTACCAGGGCATGTGAGTTGGCACCAAGCACATGGAGCGTAGGCATGCATGGGTGGCCAGGTGGGCTTCCAGCACACGGATGCCCCCCTTCCCCCTTCTCCTTCCTAACTTGGCCACCCACACACCAGCTGCCCAGAACCAGGCGGTGCAGAACTGGGCCGGGGGAGGTGCAGGGTGTGGGTCTGACACACTCAGGGGTGGGAGGGGGCATTGGCAGCAGATCTCTGGAAGGGGGCTTGGGGGCCCGGACCCCTGGCTTCTCAGAGAGGAAGGAAGCCAAGGGAAGCCAATGGGGCTGAGAGGCTGGAGCACAGCAGCCCCCGTCCCTCCCTCCAGTCCTGCCCGGAGCCTCAGCTCCCTCTGCAGTCCCTATGCCTGCAATCTCCACCGGCCATCACTGCAGTGGGCTGGGACAGGGAGGAAGACATGGCTCCCAACATCCCATCATGGACCCCTATGGGTGGCATAGCAGGGGTGAGGTATCCAGGGATATGGGGGCTACTTGGAACTGTCCTTTTTACCCTAAGCTCATCAAGCCCTGTGATGTGCCCGTCACTATACTCTGCGTGTGTTATCCCATCCGTCCTTACAACAGCCCTGGGTCCTCAGCTGCCACTGTCAGCTCCATTTGACAGATAAGGTAACTGAGGGTCCAAGAGACTGATCTGTTCAAAGTCACACAGCTTGTGAGAAGTCAACAGGTATGTCTGACTCCAAAGGCCTTGCTCTTTCTGCTATATCTGTGGCCTCCTGGTGGATGTCAGGATCACCGAGGCCCCGACCAACCCCTGCCTCCTCTGCCCTCTGTGCTCCAGCCCTCAAGCCTTGGCCCCTGAGGCTCTCAGGGCAATAGCACAACCAAGCCCATGGACCTTCCTCCCTTCCCTATGGGCTTAGAGTTACTTGGTCTGGCCTGAAATCAGAGCCAGGTCAGTGCTGGAGTTGGATGGAGCTCCCATCCAGGGAGAGGCAGCCTGGATGGACTCAAATCTTGTGTCCGTGTGATACCTGGTGACCTTGGACAGTCATTTAATCTCTCCAAGGCCCATTTTCCCCAGGTGCAAACAAGAACAATGGTACCTGTCTCATCAAATTTTGGTTCAGATCCCAGGAAGGACTGAGAGAAGGTGAGCACAGGCCATGGGGTAGGGGTGGTGAGGAGCTGGGCCATTAATGGGATAGCCAGAAGGAGCCTGTGTTTAGGGCATTCCTCTGGGCTTCATTATGCAGCCCCGCCCCCGTGATTTCTTCTGGTCATTTGGGTCAGACCTCAGTGGGGGCCTGCGGCTGGTTTCAGCATGGCAGCCATCTGCCATCTGTCCTCAGGGGTGCTGCAGCTGGTCATTGCCCCCCCAGGAGCCCCATGGTGTGTCCCCTGCTCAGAGGTGCAAGGCTGCTGCAGGTTACCATGGAGACAGGGCGGCCAGGGCCCAGGGGAGCCCTCGGCCTGCTAAAGGGAACTGTTCTGGGAGCTGGAGGCGAACCACGTGACAATGAAGAGGCGGCAGGGGCCCGGGGGGTTCCTGAGCCTTTGTCATGCTCCCAATCTTCCCCAAAACTCTATCCCTCACATCCCAGCTCTAAGCGCACTTCCAATCCACCAGAACCTCTGCTTCTGCAGCCTAGGCCAAGGGGAGTTCCCCCCTTTCCCACACACTCGACAGGCCCAGCTGTCCTGGCAGGCAAGAGAAGGAAGAGGAACCTAGGAGATCAAGCGAGAGGAGAGGGACTGGAAGGATGGCATCGGGACAGGGCGATTTTCGTGTGCCAAGCACAGGGCTCGGCACACTCCTGGGTGTGGCTATTACGTCTACAGTGGGGAGGATGAGGTACCCAGGGCCCAGAGTGGTTAGGAGACTTCCTCAAGGTTGTACGGCTCATAACTGATAAAGTAAGAGCTTGAATCTAGGACCATCTGTGTTTTACACCACACGCTGGCAGGGTGTGGGGGGTGAGCGTGGAGGCAGGGGACCGCGTTTGGGCTGGGCCATTGCTGCACTCATTCCTTCTATAACATTACAGGCATTTTTACAGAGGTCAGATGTGCACAGCACCGTGCTAGGCACTAGGGATATAATGGTGTGAGACAGACGCAGTACGGTTGGGTGTGTGCCCAGGAACCTGGAAGGAGCTGTAGGATACGGAAGCCAGGGCATCAGGTGGGCACTGATTCCTGGGGGAAGGGGCAGGACCAAGGCCAGTGTGCAGGCACGTGGGACTGGCAAGGGAAGACAGCCGAGCCCTGCACTGGGGGCACCCTGCCCTCAGAGGCGGCGTGGGGGAGAGGGGAGGTGGAGAAGGAAGCTGGCAGGGGCATCCTAGGCGGGGAGATGAGTGCAGGTGGGGGCTGAGAGACTGGCCATTCCTGGCTTCACGGCAGGGCAGCGGGGGTGAATCACTGCAGGGCTGGGAAGTGGGAAGCTTCACTTCCTGGCCCCAGGAAAGTGGGCAGGTCTTCCCAACACTGCGACAGCCCCACCCTCAGGAACCAATGGCTCTGCCCTCCCAATCTCCTCCCCTTGAACCCAGGAGACCCAGACTTCTGCGGTCAGGCCCTCAGTCCTTCCCAAGGCAGTGGCAGTGCCGTGCCTTCACTGGACGCATTCAGGGACTTTGCCTACATGCCCAGTTGACCCTGCCATAGGCTGCAACTGCCCAGAGATGGAGGAGGGCACCATCCCTGATCCAGGATTTGAGCACTGGAAAATCTCCCAGAAAAGCCCCACCCCAGAGAGGCCAGGCTGACAGGAGTGGGAATGAGGGTACGCTTGGAGGGCGTTCATCCCCCTATCCCATCAGTTCTCCTCTGCCCACCCAGCTCCCGCCCCCAGCAAGGGAGCCAGCCATCCCCACCCCTCCCCCTCACACACAATGTCACTTCCTGGTTCTCACAGGAAGCTGCAGTGCCAATTAAACACCCCTCACCCCCAGGTCCCAGGCTGGGCATAGGCCTGGCTTGGCCTAGAAGGGTAGGGACCAGACCTCCAAACCCCCTCCAGGCCTGGGCCTGAGGATAGCGGACGCGCCCCTCCTAACCCTGTGCTCCCTCCCTTTTCTCCGCGGCTGCTGTGCATCCTCCCGCGGGCACGCTCAGTCCAGGTCTCCGCAGCCCGCCCCG
>NW_020174923.1:17709415-17766450 GCF_003031525.2 Neophocaena asiaeorientalis asiaeorientalis
GCAGAGCCTGGAGACCAAGGAGCAGTCAGAGACTGCATATCTGTCTGTCTGCGCCTTGGCTTGACTTGTCTGCACCAGCCGGCGGAGTCCACAGATACTAGGGTGGGGGAGGGGAAACCAGAATAAGCCGTAGGAGCCCAGCGCCTGGGACCACTCGGGACGATGAGTGAAGAGTAGACTGGCAGCTAAGGGCCTGGGCTCTGTGGAGGTTTCCAGCAGTAGAGCTGATGCCCACAGTGGTGCCAAGGTAACTGCTTCTTCTCAGAGTCCTACCTCCTCACACCACCCCAGAGGCAGCTGACATGAGGGGTTAACCCCTTGGCTGCCAGAATTGCTGAAGGGTGCCATCAACCCTCTCTGCAAGGCCAGAAAAGCTGGTTGCATCTTTTTTTTTTTTTTTTTTTTTTTAAGTATAGTCGATTTACAGTGCTGGTCGCATCTCTTAGGGAAAGGTGGGGAAATGGAGGCATAGTCCGGCTTCCCTGCCACCCTTTGCTCCCTCACAGCACTGCTCCCACCTGCTCCATCCCTCTGTTTAGCCTGTTCTCTTTCAGCCACTGAAATCCCCAGCTCCCACAGAAAGCAAATTTTCTGTGTCAGTTACAAGGGGTCCACCCATTTTCTCCATCTGGCCTCAAGAACGTCCATTCACCAACTCTGCCCACTCACTGGGTTTACTCTGCTCGCTAGTGGCAGATCAATGTCACCACACTGATTCAGATGTGTACCCACATCTGAATATGACCAGCAGGCAGGGACCCTCCATTAGCACAAACAGAGGAGCAGGAGATGAAAGACCTGTAGAAATTTCCAACCTTGGTTTGCCTCCCTGGGGGCTGGGAAGAAGGTCCTGACTCCCAGCACAGATCTCCTGCTCACTCAGCGTCAGCCTCAATTCTTGGCTTTTGGCACCTCAGACTTAGTCTTTTCAGTCCCTTTTCTCTGACTTTTCCCTCTTGCTTCACCTCTAAGAAGCCCCTCCTGCCTCCAGACCCATTGCCAGGGGTGATTGTGATGTTCGTTCTTTTGTTTTTTGGGGGGGTTTTTTGGGTTTTTTTTTTTGCGGTACGCGGGCCTCTCACCGTTGTGGTCTTCCCCGTTGCGGAGCACAGGCTCCGGACGCGCAGGCTCAGCGGCCACGGCTCACGGGCCCGGCCGCTTCGCGGCATGTGGGATCTTCCCAGACCGGGGCACGAACCCGCGTCCCCTGCATCGGCAGGCGGACTCTCAACAACTGCGCCACCAGGGAAGCCCCGTTCTTTTGTTTTTCAATTGCAAGATATATCGGATGCACAAAAGAGCACCTGAAACACATATGTGCAGCTTGAAGAATACTTACAAAGCAAACACCTATGTCATAACCTCAATGATCAAGAAATAGGACATTATCAACACCCCAGGACCTGCCGTATGCTTCTCCCAGATCTCATCTTCATCCATCCCCGCAAGAGATAACCACTATCCAGACTTTTGCGATAATCATTTTCTTGCTTTTCTTTATAGTTTTACCACCTACACATCCATCAATAAAAAATATAGTTTAGGGCTTCCCTGGTGGCGCAGTGGTTGAGAGTCCACCTGCCGATGCAGGGGACGCGGGTTCGTGCCCCGGTCCGGGAAGATCCCACATGCCGCGGAGCGGCCGGGCCCGTGAGCCATGGCCGCTGAGCCTGCACGTCCGGAGCCCCTGCTCCGCGGCGGGAGAGGCCACAACAGTGAGAGGCCCACGTACCGCAAAAACAAAAACAACAACAACAAAAATATATATATATAGTTTAATGGTGTTTAAACTTTGTAGAAATGGAGTCATACTATATGAATTCAGTTGCAACTTGCTTCTTTCAATGTCACGTTAGGGAGATTCATTTTCGCAGTATACTATTCCAATGTATGTCTCTATCACAATTTATCTACTCTACCGTTGAGGGTATTTTGTGCACCAGATAGGGCCTAGTTAGAAAAATAGAAACCACACGATGTATTTGAAATAGAGGGGATTTGGTTACACAGGAGTGGGAAGACCAAAAGACCAAAAAGAGAAAGAACATGGAGACAACATGGAAGTAGTGAAACTCGTAACTAAAGAAAGTAGCAAGGGCTAAGGGAACTCAAGGGAAGAGGTGGGAGCCCATGGGTGGAGCTCAGACTCAGCCAGAGCCACCAGTGGGCTGCCACTGGTGCCATCTACAAAGAGGAGCCATCTACAAAGCCGGTTCTCAGAATGCAGAAAAGAGCTGAAGGCTGGAGCCAACTGCCAAAGATAGGGTGACCCTAAACAAAACCCCCAAAGAGAATATCGGCCCTTCTCCTTTCCCTGCCTTCCATCTCCCTCTAGTGCTTTCTGTTAGTAGAACCTAACAGAAAGCCAGTTAGTAGTGGAGTCTGGGAAACAAGTTGGTAGAGTCCTCCCGACCCCTCAGCATCGGAGAGCAGAGAGACGTGAAGAATGGATTTGGAGCAGAAAAGCAAGAAATAAGTAACTGGCACAGGAAAAGTGGGGACCTTTTGCTGCTCAGCATCCACACACATCTTTTCTATACATATCTGAACAGTAACAACTTCCTGCCTTTGCCTATTAAGATGCAGTTGTCTTTGGTACAAGTGAAGGTGCTATAGCGCCCTCCCCTGCAACGTTGAGCTGCAAAGTCTCTGCTGTAACAGTATCCATCTCTGGGTGATGTTAATACCTTTCTGAGTTCGGCCACATTTCCTCTAGAGGAACCTAAAGACTAAATAATAAAGCTCACTGCCAACAACAATCCTTCCATAAGATAATAAGGCAAAGGAAGGAAGGGGGAAATAATACTATACAGAGTATATAATATAAAGCAAGCGAGCAAGCAAGCAAATACCCATAGCATCTACGATTCTTATTTTACTTTATTTTATTTTACTTTTAAATTTATTTATTTTTGGCTGCGTTGGGTCTTCGTTGCTGCTCGTGGGCTTTCTCTAGTTGCAGCGAGCAGGGGCTACTCTTCATTGCGGTGCGTGGGCTTCTCATTTTGGTGGCTTGTCTTATTGCAGAGCACAGCCTCTAGGCGCGCGGGCTTCAGTAGTTGTGGCATGTGGGCTCAGTAGTTGTGGCTCGTGGGCTCTAGAGCGCAGTCATGGCGCACGGGCTTAGTTGCTCTGCGGCATGTGGGATCTTCCCGGACCAGGGCTCGAACCCGTGTCCCTTGCATTGGCAGGTGGATTCTTAACCACTGTGCCACCAGGGAAGCCCCTATGATTCTTATTTTTGTAACTGGTCAAAGTTGACATTTATAATCTCCTCTTCCAACACTCATTTCATTTTCACTTTGCCCTTAGCCAGCACCCCAGTTGGCTCTTGTTTTTTAAACCATGTCAGGTGACCACTTCATTCTTGAAGAATCTAAATCCTCAGAATTGGATTGCTACCCGTTTAGTGGAACCACTGTTGCCTCTAGTGAACGGATTCCTCCCTTGGGGTAGCAGATGCTGTCAGTATCCCTCCCACATTCCCTAAGCGCTTGGGTACACTGAACGAACTTCCAACCGCCAGAAAAACTGCAACTCTACCTGAAGGCTCTCTCTGGCCACTGGAGCCTGCACTACTCAAACGCTGGGCCCTCCCATTCTCAGCAAACCTCAGGCAATAACTGATGAGGAATGGTGGAAAAATACCCCAGTTCTCTCAGCCATCAGGTGGAATAGTCCTGAGGCTCACATTATCACTGGCTCCGAGTCCCCAGCAGGACTAAGTTCCAGTTGTCCACACGCTTAATGGGGTTCATAGCACAGCCTTTATTAGCCTCCGTCCCTTCTCTGTGTCACCTTCCCATTCACTTGCAGGTAGTTCCTAGCATCATTTTTCAGATATCGGGAATTCCCCGGCAGTCCAGTGGTTAGGACTCCGAGCTTCCATTGCAGGGGGCATGGGTTCCATCCTGGTTGGGGAACGAAGATCCCACAAGCAGCGTGGTGTGGCCAAACAAACAAACTAAACCTCCCCCCCAAAACAAACAAAAAACCTCCTCAAATATCAAATCCTCAACTGAGGTTTTATTCCTAGGGGGACCTCCCCTCCCCACAAAAAACCCAGTTGGTATCTGGAGTGGTCCTAGGAAGCAGATCCCCCAAATGGGATTCTGGAATCGAATGACTCACCATCCAAATGGCAACAAGGATTCCGTTGCTGGGGTAAGTGTGGGTGCTGATAGCCAGAGCACCAGCAAGATTACTAAAACTTTTACCCTGGTGAGTCCAGGGATGCACTGCCTGTGCGTATCTCTAGTATTTGTGAGATGGGAGGGAAATGGGAATTTTAAAGCTTGTGGAGAGTTGGTCAGTTGTTGGTAAATGCCATCAAATTGCTAAAAGGAAAAAATGACAAACTCACATCAGCTATCAACTCAGGGTACAGTGTAAAACCCAGAAGTCCTTTAGGGCAGCACTCAAGGAGACTCTTACCTGCAGCCTGTGCAGGGCTGACTGGGCTGAAAATCAATCCCATAATGCTGTAAGAATAGCAAGATTATTTATTTAAAGCCCCACCAAGTCAGGGCCCCGATAAGGAAGGAGTAGGACACTGAGACCTGGTATGAAAACATCTGTTCTGGAATCCCCATATTATCCTGAACCCATTGGGCAAGGAGAAGTGGCCTCTCCCCCTTGATAGAAGAGCGCAGTTTCTCCTTGCCTGGATAACATGCAAAGTCCTCACCTGAGGCAGATGTCTCACAAGATGATACTTGCTCTCTTCAAGATCTGACTCTGACCCCACTCCATGATTCTAGACCATGGACGAGTCTCGTCCTGGAACAAGTGGGGAAGTACTATCCCAGCTATAGGAAGAAAGGGATTGTTCACCAAAAATGCTGCAGCGTCTGGCTAACGTAGCAGCAGAAACTGGGAGAACATGCTTGAGAACAGATCTTGAGGGTGCCGGACTGCGGTCAGGGAGTAGAATATAAGGCTGGATAGTGGAGAGTCTATATTGATCTGGGATACTCTACCATGACTAAGGATTTAACATTTTAAAGCCTTAGCAAGGACATCTGAAACCAGTTGCAATATGCTACTGAGATAGAGCTTCAAGGTTTGGAGGAAACCGTATGTTACAGCAAATGAGGTGGAGATGCTAGAATTTCCTTGGCTGAGTGCTGGGGAAGGGTCAAAAGGCTCAGGGAGATGAGCCCACCAGAATGAAATTATTATTGTATAAGACCTATTATTGGACTTCCCTGGTGGCGCAGTGGTTGAGAATCTGCCTGCTAATGCAGGGGACACGGGTTCGAGCCCTGGTCTGGGAAGATCCCACATGCCGCGGAGCAACTAGGCCCGTGAGCCACAACTACCGAGCCTGTGGGTCTGGAGCCTGTGCTCCGCAACAAGAGAGGCCGCGACAGTGAGAGGCCCGCGCACCACGATGAAGAGTGGCCCCCGCTCGCCACAACTAGAGAAAGCTGTTGTGCAGAAACGAAGAACCAACACAGACAAAAATTAAATAAAAATTTTTTAAAAAGACCTATTATTATTGTATAAGACCAGAGAATGCTCCAGCTTCCTGTGTTCCTCATGAGGACCCAGAGACACTCACTGAAATAGTGATAAGAAATGGGCTAGTTGTCAGAGAGGCACCGACATCATTTGCAGTTCAGTAGGGGTTATTCTCTGCAGGCTGGAGTTGATGGCAGTAGACATATCTATGGAACTGGGCTTTGTCAAGTGAGTGGGTATGACACGAACCCAGAACAGAGGCCAGGTGATGCCACTTAGTCATCAGAGTTAAAGTGGACGTAATTACCATAATGGGCAGAAAGACCAAAGCGGCAAGCTGGGATCTATTGTGATAGCCAATGGTCTTCAACGTGGAAGACCATGGTCTTCCTAGGTAGGTGGACAGCCAATGAGAGTATTTCTTGACTTATATAACCAAAAACAAACAAGCAAGAGTGTGAGTAGAAGGCTGATGTCGGCCACTGCAACGGAAAATCGTGATTCATCACCCAATTTCCAGACCCCAAACATTTTTCAGCTACAGAACCCACTGATTAAAGCAGAGGCCAGTGGCCTTCGGGAAGAATCTTGCAATGCCACAGTAAACTTACATCATAATAATTACCTCACTCCTCCAAAGTCATTTCTCAGAGCAACTAAGGAAAGGGGAATACTCAGATCTTTCAAGGCTTTTGGGTACAGGATTTAAGCTGACAGATATTAAGGGATCAGAATGCCACCATGGACATGTGTTAGAGTGGGGCATACAGAGGCCAAGTGATAAAAGGAGACCTGGCCAAGTCCATCCCACAGTGGGTCCAATAGGTCCACAGACCCACCTGGTGGTTATTTCCCTGGTCTCTAAATACATAATTGAAATAGATGTACTTAGCAGATAGCAGAACTCTCACATTGGTTTCCTGAAACAAGAGCCATCGGAGTAGGAAAGACCAAGTGGGAACTGCCCCCTACCCCTGCCAAGATATTAAATCAGAAGCAATACCTCATCCCAGGTGAAATGACAGCGATTATAGTCACCCACAAAGGATGCAGGAGTGGTGGTCCCTGTTACATCTCCATTTAACACATCAATCTTGCCCTTGCAAAAACCAGGTGAATAATTGTAGATGATGAGAACGTAACCAAGCGGTAGCCCCAATTTAGCTACTGCACCAGATGATCCCACAGATTATCCTAGAGCACGTCGACATAGTCCCTGCTGGTTAGTATGTGGCTACCCATTTGGTGAAGGAAAAGGGATTAGAACCTTATAAAAGTATACTTCCATTGCCTCTCTCCCTGACTTTGAATACTGTTGTTATACATTTTATTTTAGTTGGCATTTATTTCCAGGATTGTTAATGAGTTCAAGCATTTTTTCACATGCTTATTGGTCATCTGGGTTTTCTCTACTCTGAAGCTCCTGTTCCAAGTATTTTGCTCAATTTCTCTTGGATTATTTTTTCACTGCTTTGTAGTAGTTCTTTATCGCCTCTAAATATGAATCTTTGGTCACTTATATGTACTACAAACATCTTCTCATATTCTGTGCCTTGTCCTTTAGTCCTCTTTATGGTATATTTTCATGAACAAAAGTTCTTAATTGTAATTTAACCGAATATATCATTTTTTCTTTATGACAGGTGTTTTTTGTCTCTTAAGAAATCTTCCCTATCTTGAGGTTATGATGTTCTTTCTTACATTACCTTACAGCAGTGTCATATGGTAATTCTATGTTTAACATTTTGAGGAGCAGCCAAACTGTTTCCATGGTGGCTGAACCATTCTACGTTCCCACCTTAACTACGAGGGTTCCAATTTCTCCACAGCCTCACCGGTACTTACTGTCTTTCCCTTTTCACAATAGGTCTCCTAGTAGTTGTGAGGTGGTATCTCATTGTGGTTCTGATTTCCTTTCCCTAATGCCTAATGACGTTGAGTATTTTTTCATATGTTTATCGGCCATTTGTATACCTTCTTTGGAGAAATGTCTATTCAAGTCCTTTGACCATTTTTTAATTGGGTTGTTTGTCTTGGTGCAATTAATTTTTAAGTTGATTCTTTTAATTTATTAAACATTTCTATAAATTGAAATGATTTACTGTAGCAATTTTCTTGCTACACCATTAAATTATTTGCAAATAACAGGGTTTTTTTTCCTCGCCAAGTAACAAGCATCCTTGTCCTGTTTCTGACCTCAGGAGGAACGATTTCAATATTAGGTGTGATGTTTTCTGTAGGCTTTTTTTATAGATATCCCTTATCAGGTTATAGAAGTTCACACCTATTCTTAATTTGCTCAAAGTGTTAATCATTAATGAGTGGCAAATTTTATCAAATGCTTTTTTCATCTCTGAGATGCATATATGGTTTTCATTCTTTTCATGTTCATGTGGAGGGTTACATTTAATTGATTTTTCTAATGTTACTAAACTCGATGTCTGGGATAGCCCCGTTTGGTCATGATGTATTAGCTTTTTCTTTTATTACTGGTTTCAGTTTGCTAATGTTTTGTTTATTTAGGACTTTTGAATCTATGTTCATAAGCCAGATTGACACGTTATTTTTCTTCCTTGTACTATCCATGCCAGGTTTTGGTATTAAGATAATGCTACTAGGTGAGTGAACAAGTGCCTCCTCCTTTTCTGTAATCTGGAATAATTTGTGACTGTTTGGAAGTATTTCCTTCTTGATTATGTGATTGAATTCAATGATGAAGCTCTCTGGTCATGGAACTTGCTTTGTGGGAATATTTTCGACTGCTAATTCAATTTCTTTTATGATTGTAGACTATGTAGGTATTGTATTCTTTTTTTTATTCCTAGAAGGTTTTTATTTTTATTTTGTCAATTAATTCCTCCATTAAAAAAAAACAACATTACTGAAGTATAATTTACACACAAGAAATGCACCCATGTTAATTGTACCAGTCAATGAGTTTTGACAAACATACACACCCACAATCAATATAGGGGATATTTCCATCACTGGAAAAGTTCTTTCGTGCCTCTTCCCAGTCAGTCCTCTGCCCCAGCCCCAGGCAACCATTTATCTACTTGCTGTCACTGTGAACTCGTCTTTTTTAGAATTTCATCTAAATGGAATCATATAGGATTTACTACATTGTGTCTGGCTTCTCATACTCAGCATAACATTTTGGAAACTCATTCCTGTTGTTGCAAGTGTTGTTAATTCATTACTTATCAGTGCTGTGTAATATTCCAGTGTATAAATGTACCACAATTTATTTGTCCATTCATTTGTTGATGGCATTTAGGATTATTTCAGCTCTTTTCACTAGTATGACTAAAGCTGCTAAAAATGGTATTGTATAAATTTTTTTGTAATGAAGCGTTTTCATTCCTGGTGGGTAATTACCTACAAGTAGAATTTCTGGATCATATGAGATGTATGTGTTTACATTTGTAAGAAACCTCCAAACTTGCAAAGTGGTTGTACCATTTTACATCCCCATCATCAATGTATGAGAGGTCTAGTTGCTTCACATACTCACCAATGTTCAGCATCTTTATTCCTTTTTTAAAATTTAGCTAATTGAAGTATAGTTGATTTACAATGTTATGTTAATTTCTGCCGTACTACAAAATGATTCAGTTATACATATATACATTCTTTTTCATATTCTTTTCCATTATGGTTTATCCCAGGATATTGAATATAGTTCCCTGTGCTATACAGTAGGACCTTGTTGTTGATCCATTCTATTATTCTTTTTAATTGTAGTCATTCCAGTACCTCAGTGTGGTTCTTCATTATTGAGGTGTAATTTACATACATAGAGCAAAATGTTTTGATTTTAAGCACTGCCATTCAATAATTTAATAGATACATGCACTCAGGTATCCCACACACCTATTAGGACACAGAACATTTCCATCACCCCCAGGAAGTTCTCCTCTGCCGCTTCTCAGTCAATCCCCCCCACCACCAAAACAACCACTGATCTGAACCATAGATCTGTTTTCCCTATTCTAGAACTTTCTACAAATAGAATCATACAATAAATATTCGTTGGCACTGGCTTTTTTCCTTCAGTGTAATGTTTTTGAGATTCATTAGTGTTGTAGCCATGTATAAGTAATTTGTTTATTTTTATTGATGAGAAATATACCACAGATGTCTATTCATTCGCCTGTTGATAGACGTTTGAGCTGTTTCCAGTTTGGGCTACTATGAAGAAAACTTTCATGAACATTCTCATTGAAGGTTTTAGTCGACATGTATTTCATTTCTCTTAGATAAATATCTAGGAGCACATGAATGAATCATAGGCTAAGTGTATGATTAACTTTTACTGCCAAACTCTTTTCCAAAGTGGTTTTACCCCTCGTACAATGTACAAAAATGTAAGGTTGCCAATGCTCCATCTCCTTTCCAACACTTGGTGTTCTCAATCTCTCTCTCTTTTTGTTTTTTTCTGGCCATGCCACGAGGCTTGCGGTATCTTAGTTCCCCGACCAGGGATTGAACCTGGGCCCACAGCAATAAAAGTTGTAACCACTGCACCTCCAGGGAAACCCCAGTCGTTTTGCATTTTAGCCATTGAGTGGGCATGTAGTGGTATCTCATTGTGGACCTAATTTGTGCTTCTCCGATGACTAATGATGTTACGTTTTTTCATGAGCTTATTAGTCCATCGTGTATTTTCTTTTGCAAAGTGTCCAAGTCTTTCATCAAAATTTTAATTGAATTGTTTGTTTTCATAATTGAGTTGCAGGAATTCTTTATATATTCTAGATACAAGGCTTCTGTCAGATAAATGTATTGCAAACATTTTTGCCCAGACTGTGACTCTCTCTAAGGATCAAGGTGCTGGATTTTGTTGTTTTCCAAAATGCTGGACTTTGTTCTAAGAGGCAATTCACAAACTTATTCATGATTAACTTAATTCGTTTGAAGTTTATTTTTAAGGTATTAGGGAAGGTCTAAATTTGCCTACGGCTAAAACAGCCCTCATTAACTACTAAAGTGTTACCTTTCTGGGGTCTCTACTGAATGCCCTGGTTTTTTTAACAAGCGTTCTCCACTCTGGGTGGTCAGAACTTGACTATATCCTAGGCTTCTGTAAGCTCTGGGAATTCTGTAGCTCACAGCACATCTGATCTCTCAGGTGTGTGGCGGTTCACCCTTACACGAGTGGCTTAGTATTCAGAGACTCTCTCAAGTATACTCTGATGCATGTTGCTGGAGCTCTCTCCCTACACAGCTCCCTTCTCTTTAGTATTCCACTTTGTAAATTCCAAGTGTTACAGCCTCCTGAAACTCTGATCTCTCATCCCAACCCAGCAAATCCACTGCTTTGGGACCCCTTCCTGGCACTGGGGTCTAGAGAGTGCCTCCAGGCAGAAGCTAGGGTAATCACAGGGCTTACTTGGTTCCCTTTCTCCTAGAGATCACAGACCTGCACTGCCTATCCAATGATTAAAACAGTTGTTTCATATAGTTTTCTTGTTGTTTACAGCTAGACAGCAATTCCAGTCCCTATAACTCCATCATGATGAGATAGAATTCTCTTATTTCTTCTTGAGTTGGTCTGTGGTGTCATAATTTTCTAGGACATGGCCTATTTTGTTGAAAATTTTAAATTCTTTGGCATAAAATAAGTGTATCTGTAATATCCTCTCATTTTTTAAAATGTCCTTAAATTTGGTAGTGAAACTCACCTTTTCATTTCTGATATTTGCAGTACGTGACCTTTTTTTTCCAATGATAAATCTCACTAGAGATTTTTAACTTTTATTAATCTTCTTAAAGAACTACCTTTGTCTTTATTGATTCCCTTTATTGAAGCTTTATTTTGTATTTTATGTATTTTTATTATTAGTTATTTTTCTTCTTTCTTCTTTTAAGGGACTCATTTTGTTCTACTAAATTACAGAAATGGGTAACTTAGGGAATTCCCTGGTGGTCCAGTGGCTAGGACTCTGCACACACACCCCCATTGCCGGGGGCATAGGTTCGAACCCTGGCCAGAGAACTAAGATCCCACAAAAAAAAAAAGAAAAAAAGAAAAAAAAGAAAAAAGAAACAGCAAGAAGAAGCCTGAGGATACAAGAAAGAGTACGCTGGCGTCTGGTTCCTCCAAAGGGATAATCCCAAATAAATATCGAAAATAATTTTTTAAAAAAAGAAATGGGTAACTTAGATTGTTCATTATAAACTTATTTTCCAATATACACATTTAAGGCTGTAAATTTTTCTATGAGTATTGCTTTAGCCATATCCCACAAATATTTTTTTCATTCAATTCAAAACATTTTATAACTTCCATTATGGTTTCTTCTTAAACCCATGAAAACCAATAGGACAAATATGTAGAGACATACAGGTACAGATATATAAACATCTCTCTATATATTTATAGACATACATATATAAATATAGATATTTATATGCAGATATAAATATACTTGTGTATTTCTAGATATATTTATAGATAAATATTTACAGAGAGAGAGAAATTGATTTACTGTTTTATTGCCAAAGAATTGGCTTAGTCAATTGTGAGGGTTTGGTTAGACAAATCTGAAATCTGTAGGGCAGGCACCGACACTGCAGTTCACAGGTAGAATTTCTTCTTCCTCAGGGAACCCTTAGTTTTGCTCTTAAGGCCTTTCAACTGATTGGATGAGGACCGTCCAGAATATCCTTTACTTAAAGTCAACAGATTGTAGATATTAATCCCATGTACAAAATACCTTCACAGCGACACCTAGATTAGTGTTTGATTGAATAACTGGGTACTGTGGACTAGCCAGGTTGACACATGGAACTACCCATCACACCACTGTCTGTCTGATGCTTCTGTCATGATTAGACTCAGGTAATGAGTTTTGGGGAGGAAGATCACAGAGTCCCATCTTCATCCCATCATCTCAAATGTATGTACTATCAACATAATGTGTGATTGAAGATGTTGATCCTGCTCGTTGGCTGAGCTAGTGTCTCTTCTGCTCCATTTATTAATCTATTCAATTACTTAAACATATCAATATGGACTCATGGATGTTTGTTTTATACTTTGGGTTGTAATCCAATACTTTTTTATTTTGCTGTTCAAATTGTTCTAGCTTTGGCCACTGGAAACTGCATGCTATATATATTTCCCATCTTCTTACCTTTACCTTTCAGCATGCATGTTCAGCAAACATTTATTGAGCACCTACTGTGTGCCTTGCCCTGTGCTAATCATATAGGATCTGCATGTAGTTTTAGTATATAAGGGGAGAGAATGAAGAGGAAGAATGAAACTCAAGGTTAGACAGAGCTACAGGATTTGAACATTAGCATCCTTTTAACTTTTTATTTTATATTGGAGTAGAGTTGATTAACACTGTTGTGATAGTTTCAGGTGTACAGCAAAGTGATTCAGTTATACATATACATGTATCTATTCTTTTTCAAATTATTCTCCCATTTAGGTTGTTACATAATATTGAGCAGAGTTCCCTGTGCTATACAGTAAGTCCTTGCTGGTTATCCATTTTATCTTTAAAATTTTTTATTTATTTCTTTTCTTTTCTTTCTTTCTTTATTTATTTTCTGGCTGCCTTGGTTCTTTGTTGCGGCACGCGGGGTCTTCGCTGAAGCGTGCGGGATCTTTCGTTGCGGCGCGGGCTTCTCTCTAGTTGTGGCGTGCGGGCTTTCTCTCTCTAGTTGTGGCACGTGGGGTCCAGAGCACGTGGGCTCTGTAGTTTGTGACACACAGTCTCAGTAGTTGTGGCACGCAGGTTTTAGTTGCCCCGCGGCATGCGGGATCTTAGTTCCCCAACCAGGGATCGAACCCACGTCCCCTGCATTGGAAGGCAGATTCTTTACCACTGGACCACCAGGGAAGTCCCTGGTTATCCATTTTAAATACAGCAGTGTGTACATGTCAATCCCAAACTCCCTAACTATCCCTCCGCCCCTCCCCCCCGCCAACCATAAGTTCTGAACGTTAGAATTTGAACATTACCAAGGAGTGACAGGCTCCAATTTGGGCTTTAGAAAGGTCATCAGTTACAGGAAAGTCAATGGATGGTTCCTTGGTGATTGGCCAGATAAGGCGGAAGTTTTGCAGTCACTTCCAGGTTTCTGGCTTGAGCATTGGGTAGACTGGGGTGTCATTGGCTGAGACAGGGCACCTTGAAGGAGGGCCAAGTCACAAGAGTATGCACCGTGGAGGTAAGATAGCTCAGGAGAGATGAACTTGGGGGAGCATCAACATGGGGGTGAGGTGATAGGAGGAAGATGAGCCAGCCAAGAAGATAGAGGAGAAACCATCAAATAGATAGGAGGGGAACTGAGAGCAGATACCTCCAAGATGGGGCTGCACATGTCAAATGGTACGGAGAAATCCACCTGGGGAGCTGGGTAGTGTTCATTAGACTTGGCAACTTATAGGTTATTAGTGGAAAGGGGAGATAGAGGAGAAGCTGAGCTGTCGGGCAGAGGAGGGAATGAGAGGTGAGAGAAAGAGAGTGTTAGGCATTGTGAAGGGGAGGAGAGCAACAGGGCAACCTCTCTAGCGTCAAGAGAAGCTTGTCTGGTTATTTCAGTGGATAGACTTGAGCTCTTTAGGGCTGTGGGGAAGGAGCGAGTGGAGAGAGAGAGGGAGAGTGGGGAGAATGGAGGGAGGAAGTCCAGAGTGGCCTGTGCCTCAGGGTGGGGGTGGAGTGCTCCAGAGAGGTAGGGTGTCCCATGGAGCAACCTGAGCCCCCTAGAGGACGGGTGCTATCACTACAGACAAGTTTACCGGAGTTGCGGGAGGAGAGGTTATTTATTAAATCCTTCAGCCTTCAAGGGTCTTTACTGATGGAGAGAAATCCTCACTACTACCTGAACTTGGTTTCAGGTCCAGTTTATTTATTTTTTTATTTTTGACATCTTTATTGGAGTATAATTGCTTTACAATGGTGTGTTACTTTCTGCTTTATAATAAAGTGAATCAGCTATACATATACATATATCCCCATATCTCCTCCCTCTTGCGTCTCCCTCCCACCCTCCCTATCCCACCCCTCTAGGTGGTCACAAAGCACCGAGCTGATCTCCCTGTGCTATGCGGCTGCTTCCCACTAGCTATTTTACATTTGGTAGTGTATATATGTCCGTGCCTCTCTCTCACTTCATCCCAGCTTACCCTTCCCCCTCCCCTCATGTCCAGTTTATTAACCTTCTGAATCTACTGAATAATTGACATTACTTTAAACAATCAAAACAATTAAATAAATAAAATAAAATAAGTAAAATAAAAAAGGAAATTCTCTGGCGGTCCAGTGGTTAGGACTTGGCACCTTGACTGCCGTGGCCCCAGGGTTAAACCCCTGGTCAGGGAACTAATGTCCCGCAAGCCAAACAGCACGACCAAATAAATAGATAAAAATAAAATAAATAAAAATAAACAATCAACATCTCTCTGATAATCACACGAGCACAAGTTAACACTTAGGAATTTGACAAATTAAATGTCTCCTAACATTTTAAACATGAATGACGATAATAATTGGTAACACTTAATATTAGCCTTTACTATATGCCCCAAGCACTGTTTGAAGTGCCTTACATGTATTACTTCATTAATACTAACAACAATCCTTCAAGGAAGGTGCTATGTTTATCACCTGGTTCCCATTTTGCAGCTGAGGCGACTGAAGCCCAGAGATGTGAAGTAACTTGCCCAAGGTCACACAGCTGGTAAGTGTTACACTTGGGATTTGTACTCAGTCACCTGGGCCATGGAGACTCTACTACAATTACACACTGTAATGAAAACATGGCTGACTTTTCTGAACACTTAAACAATTGGCAACACATACACAAATATGATTATTTCCAAAAGTATTATGTCTGGTTATCAGGCGAATTGAGGTTTCTCTTTGCAATGGTCATTTCCCAGTGATCTAAACTCTGTCTTTTGTGTTTTTCTTTGACCACGCGGTGCAGCTTTGGGATCTTAGTTCCCCGACCAGGGATGGAACCCGTGTCCCCTGCAGTGGGAGCGCAGTCTTAACCACTGGACCGCCAGGGAAGTCCTTTAAACTCTGGTATTAAAGTACAAAATGAGGAGAGGGAACTTAAAGCCAGCGGGCAGAGACATCTCTTATGTCCTTACTAATTTTTTGCCTTCATTTTCTGCCCCCTTGAGCACATGGAGGGCCACTTCTCCTGCACTGGCCTGTCCACTGTCAGAAGCATGTTTTGACCATCGGGACATCCTGTCTGCAGTGCCTTGCTGCGTTTCACACCTGGCTTATCTCAGGTTAGCCTGATTATCCTTCTCCTTCTGATGCTGGCACTGTCCCTGCCCGACAGAAGGACTCCTCAGCACGGCCCCTTGACATCCTTGAAAGTTTTCTTGCTACCCCAGGATACGGAAACCACTATCGTCCTGGGAATTGTAGATTTCCTTTGGTGGAAGAACTGATTCGAGAGGTAAATACGGGAGTCAGGCCATGTTTGGTTTGAGCAATGTCCTCCAGCAGCAGAATCCGGGGTGTGAGAGGACACCCCCTGGTCAGGCAAGGTTTTGGATCTGCTGGGCAGATGAGGCAGAAGGATGAGGGTGTCTATACATTGCAGATACTGGCAGTCCGTCTTTTTTTTTTTTTTAATAAATTTATTTAATTATTTTATTTATTTATTTTTGGCTGCATTGGGTCTTTGTTGCTGTGCGTGGGCTTACTCTCCGTTGCAGTGCGCAGCCTTCTCATTGCCGTGGCTTCTCTTGTTGTGGAGCACGGGCTCTAGGCGTGCAGGCTTCAGTAGTTGTGGCACGTGGGCTCAGTAGTTGTGGCTCGCGGGCTCTAGAGCTCAGGCTCAGTAGTTGTGGCGCATGGGCTTAGTTGCTCCGTGGCATGTGGGATCTTCCCAGGCCAGGGCTTGAACCCGTGTCCCCTGAACTGGCAGGCGGATTCTTAACCACTGCGCCACCAGGGAAGCCCTGGCAGTCCATCTTAGCGTCTGCCTTCCAAGGCTTCCCATCTGAGATGGAGAAGAGATGGCAGATCCACCAAGCTGTTGGCTCATTCCTTCACGGACACACTTGCTACACTGCTTTGAGCGCATCTGTTTACCTCTCTGCTAAACCACAAGAGGAAATCCCTGCTCCCTCCTGGTGTTTACCGGCCAAACTGATGTGTAACTTGGGGTACAGGAGGCTCCCATTGGTTCTGGGCTGCTGCCTCTCTCTGCACTGTCCCAGGACTGCAGTATTTACTTTCCCTCAGACTCTGAGGCTCCCGGGCCCGTCCGCCTGGGTTTCTGCATCCCCAAGCACCTAGCAGGGTGGCTGACACATTAATAGATGCAAAATAAATGTTGTGGACCTATTCTTGGGTGAATAAATGAACTAACTTCCCCATCTTCTCAAAGTTGAGGCTTAGAAAACCCCATTTCCTCCAGTTATCCGAAGGTAAACTGAGGGACAGACTGGAAACCCTTCCCCCATCCTCCCTTCCCCTCGGATATGAGACCCAGTATTTTTTTCTCCCAGACAAGATGGGTCAATGTAGTCGCCTCCCAAATCTGCCAGCTGACAGCGCTGGATCCTGAGATAGGGGCCTGGGTGCTGAGACACCGCTCTCTACTCCCCACCCTGTCCCACCCAAGCCCCTTTAGCACCACTGGTCAAGCCCCATTTGAAATTAACCAGTGTAAGGGTAGAGCTGATGCTCTGGGTCCTGATTGGCTGCTCCAGGTCTATTCAAAAAGGAACAAGGAGGGGCAGATAAACTAGGAGTTTGGGATTAACATATACACACTACTATATATAAAATAGGTAACTAATAAGGACCTACTGTATAGCACAGGGAACTCTACTCAGTATTCTGTAATAACCTATCTGGGAAAAGAATCTGAAAAAGAATGGATATATGTATATGTATAACTGAATCACTTTGCTGTACACCTGAAACTAACACAACCATAAATCAACGATACCCTAATATAAAATAAAAATAAAGGGACTTCCCTGGCAGTTCAGTGGTTAAGACTCCTCGCCTCCAATGCAGGGGGCGCAGGTTCCATCCCTGGTGGGGGAGCTAAGATCCCACATGCCCTGCGGTGTGGTCAAAAATAAATTAAATTGAAATAAAATAAAAATGTGCTACTTGAAAACAAAAAGAAACAAGAAGCAATTTGGACTTTGGGGCTCCCTGCCCTCCTCCAGGTTCCTGGAGAGACAGTTATTAAGCTAAGTCTTCTGGAGCCTGGTTGGCTTCCCCCCGAGGAAGACAGAGGCTCCTGAGAGGAATAGAGGTTTCTGAGGTTTCCCTCAGGAGGTCTTCCCAGAGCTCAACCTTCCTGCTGGGAGTCGGGGTGGGCATCTCAATGTCTCCTGATAGGGACAGTTCACGAAGGAGGAGAAGCTAGGGTCAGGGGCTTTGGGACCCAGAGGCCTTGCTTTTCCCCTTCCCCATCAGCCAGGTCTTTGGGTACGTACCCTCACCTGCCAGGATCATCAGACCTCAGGGTCCAACATATGGAGGGACCCTCGGGCTGACTGGGGTTTTCTCCTAACCATGGCAAAACCTACTATTTATCAAACTTTACTACGTGCCTGCAGCTGTGCTAAGGGCTTCCTGGACAGTATCTCATTCTACCTGCACAACCTCTCTGGGAGGCTGGATGTTATGGGTGAAGAATCTGAGACTTTGAAGACATCTGGAAACTTACTCAAGGTCACACAGCTAGTAAGAGGCCAGACCCAGTTGGTTTGACTCCAAAGCCACTGGTTTAACCACAACTCCTCCCCCCAACTCCCCCCCCACCCCCGCACCACACACACACATACACAGTGGGGGACACACCCATAGGCCCAGGCCCTGAGACAGACTCTGCCATCAGCTGTCAGGCAGAGGCCCCACGCATCTGGCTCAGCAGATAGGGAGGACCAAGAAGGGATGGAGCTGCTCCCCGAGGGAGGGGCAGTCCCTCAAGTCAGGCTGGGCTCTTTTTTGGAGGAGCCACCTGACCCCTCCTCCAGCAGGGATGGAGAGAGAAGACGCTCTCTTGGGCTGAGAGGCGGGGGAGGGCCAGACTCACAGAGAGACCCACCTACCCCGGGAGGGGTGGGTCAGCCATGGAGAGAGATCCCAGGGGATGCAGTGAGAGACAAGCCAGGGACAAGACAGAGGGAGGGTGGAAGGGGATTTCCCCCACCCCTCGGGTCCACCAACAGCTGTCTTGCCACACAGAACTCACTAGTGAACACTGACATGGCAGGCACAAATACCACCGCCCCCCCAGCAAAGCGGCCCCTCCACAGCTCTGAGTATTTCAAAGGGTCAGGAAGGGAGGGAGGACAGAGGCAGCTTCCCAGTGGGTTCCACAGTCAGCCCCTGCCACACCTAGTTCTGAGCTCCCTCCTGGGTGCAGGCCTGCCCTGAAAGCAGAGGATGACACTCACAAGGGGCCCCTCAGGAAGGGGAGGAGGACCAGTGGTCATGCGTGCTGGGCAGCTAGTCAACAGAGGCAGGTGTGGCTGGACTGGAGAAGGGACAGAGCTCAATTTTAACACTTAACCAGTTCAGAGGAGAGCACGGAAGCTAGGACCAGTAGGGCAGGACCTGGGATCAAGAGCAAGTTCACAGACAGGAAGGCCAGGCCGGGAGGTGAGCAAAAATCGGGTCAGAAGGAAGAATTTGGACTTTATCCTGGGAAGCCAGGAGCAGCTGGCAGCAGGAGTGGTTAGAAGGGCAGGAGCGGGTTAGGTGGGCAGGATCAGTGGGCCCCTGGAGCACATGCAGACCCCCTACGTGCCCTACCCGCTTTGGGAAGGAAGAGGGAACTGCTTTCCATGGGTTTTCTCCGCCCGCTCAGGGCTCCCCAGGCCTGGATACCCGCTCCCACACACAGAGGCCCCCAGGGATGGGTCCTCTTCGAACACAATGCCTCTCCCTCCAGGTCCTTCAGGTGTAGAGCTCCCCAAGCAGGCCTGAGTCCAGGCCGCCTGGGCCCTAAGTGGGCAGAGCAGGGGTCTTGAGCCTCTCCCGCATAGTGGATCCAGGACAGGAATTGAGTGACTGTCCCCCACTGGCCAGCCCGCCCTCCAGGCCTGAGTCAGTCTAGTGGGCAGTGGTTTCCGGTCTGCTGCAGCCCCGCCCCAGCGCTGCTCCCTGGGCCTGGTCGGTGTGACCTTGAACTCTCACTGACCCAGAAGAGCCATTTCCTTGAGTGTTTTCCCTCCCTGACCCCATCCCAAGCTTTAGACCCTGGCTGTCTGTGAGCACACCCTGCTCCAGCTGGCTGACTATGAGCTGGGTGACCCCTGGGAAGCTACATCGCCTCTCTGTGCCCCACTTTCTTCAAGTATTGTGAGGATCAACCGAGAACAGGCTGTGAGTAAAGACAGCTTACCTTACGGAGGGTGGTCTTTGTGCCATGTGATCAAGTCTTTTTGTCTAGATGAGGAAGCGGAGGGTCAGGGGTTGCTACTTAATGGGGAAGAGATGAGGTGGAGGGGGCCTAGATTTCAGCATCCCACTGTGGGCTGAGGCTTGTTCCAAGACTATTCCTCATTTTGAAGCCCTGTGGTCTCTGGGGACTTGTGAGCCATCCTAGAGCTACTGTCTCCACCTGTGGGCTGTGTTTTCACCCCCTGAGGACAGAGGCTAGATGGTGGGATTAGTGATGGATGAGATAGTACCGGGAAAGGGTGGGAAGATGCAGGCTAGTGCAGACCAGGTTGGAAAATGGCAGGGACCTCAGGGATCAACACAGCAGGGGACAGAGATAATACTGTCAAATGTTCTACACCAGAGGATTCCCCAACGCCCCCACCCCACCGCCCCGCCTCCGGCTTTCAAGGTGCCTCCTCCTTGGGAATTCCCTGGTGGTCCAGTGGTTAAGACTCCACACTTTGAATGATGAGGGCCCAGGTTCAATCCCTGGTGGGGGAACTGAGATCCCACAAGCCGCGCAGCACAGCCCCCAAAAAAGATGCCTCCCCCCTCCTCCTTGAAGCCTTCTCTGACCACTTCATTCTCTTACTGGAGAATTCCTGGGGCCTGAGAAGCTGCAGCTTAGCCTTGGCTAACTAAGTGTTCCCTGTTACTGCATGTGATAGGGGCCCACCATTTATTCATCACCGAGTTTTTTGTAAAGAGTTTTGCCAGGACTTCCCTGGTGGCGCGCAGTGGTTAAGACTCCACGCTCCCAATGTAGGGGGCCCGCGTTCGATTCCCGATACGGGAACCAGTTGCATGCTGCAACTAAGAGCTTGCAAACCACAACTAAGGAGCCCACCTGCTGCAAATAAGACCCAACACAACCAAATAAATAAATATTTTTTTAAAAAAAGAGCTTTCCCATGTATTAGCTCATTTAATCCTCCTAATAGCCCTGGGAGGGAAGGATGAAATGTGCTTACTTCCAGGAGGAATTTATCTCATGGATTCCAGTAACATTCTCACCTAGTGAGTAACAGAAAGGTTACACAAACTTGTCCCAACCATTTCTGATGTTAATCCCATTAGAGCACGATATAAGTGAGAACTTGAGAATTTCACAGGGAAATGGCATTTACAGAATCCAGGTGATTGTGTCCTGACTTCTAACTTATCCAGGGTGGAGCTGAGAGATCAGAGAAGCCAGCGTGTGAGGTGAAAGTTGAAAGAACACTGGAGCCGCCGAGAGCAAGTTTCAAATTCTGGCCCTACTGCCTACTGTGTGACCTTAGGCGGGTTACTTAATCTCTCTGAGACCCATTTTCACCATCGGTAAAATGGGAATGAGAATACATCTCTCATACAGTTATTGTGGAGAATCATTCAATCATTCATTCAGTAAAAATTCAGAGCCTACCCTGTGCCAGGCACAGTGATGGACAAGCCTAGTAAAGAACAGGTCTTCAACGAACTACTATGTATAAAATAAATAGGCCACAAGGATATATTGTACAGCACAGAGGATATAGCCAATATTTTATGATAACTATAAATGGAGTATAATCTTTAAAAATTATGAATCAATATGTTGTACACCTGAAACTTATATCTTATTGTCAACTATACCTCAATAAAAAAAATTTTTTTAATATAAAAATAAAAAGAACTTGTCTTCATGGAGTTTATAGTCTAGTGGAGAGAGATAACAATAAACAATAAATAAAACAGGAAATTATCAGCTGTTAGGACAAAGCAGGTGATCCTGACTGAGATTACTGGGTGTCCTCTCATTTTCATTCTCTCTCTTTTTTTTTGGCGGGGGGGCTGTAAGATCTTAGTTCCCCAACCAGGGATTGAACCTGAGCCCTTGGCAGTGAAAGTGTGGAGTCCTAACCACTGGACCACCTGGGAATTCCCCTCCTTTTCTTCTTGTGTAACTCTGGACACATGGCTTCCCAGGTTCCCTTGAAGCTCAGCGTAGCCATGTGACTAAGTCCTGGCTAAAGGGATATAAGCAGAAGCCACCTCTGGGAAATGTCCTTAGAGAAAGGGGCATATCTTTCTTTACCCCTTCCTCTTTCCTACCTGCTGGAATACAGAGGTGATGGCTGAAGCTCAAGCAGCCATATTTGACCAAGAGGAGAAAGCACCCGCTGAAGATGCCACAGATAGAAGGTATGTGGGGGCTTCCCTGGTGGCGCAGTGGTTAAGAATCCGCCTGCCAACACAGGGGACACGTGTTCAAGCCCTGGTCCAGGAAGATCCCACATGCTGCAGAGCAACTAAGCCCGTGCGCCACAACTACTGAGCCGGCGTGCCTAGAAGTTGTGCTCCGCCGCAAGGGAAGCCACAGCAATGAGAAGCCCGCACACCACGATGAAGAGTAGCCCCACTCGCCGCAACTAGAGAAAGCCCGTGCGCAGCAACAGAGACCCAACTCAGCCAAAAATAAATAAATAAATTAATTAATTAAAAAAAAAAAGAAGGCATGTGGGTGGGGTCCCTGACACCATGGAGGTGTCAATAAACTTCTGTCTTGCTTAAGCCAATACGATTCGGGGTTTCTCTCATACACAGCCCACCCTGATTTTCCTGGACGTGATGGTAGAGTCGATGGGGTTATCTGTAAATGGGTGATCAAAGATGCAGGGGTAACATTTGATCTGAAAGCTGAACGGTGAGAAAGAACCAGCCAGGGGGAGATTGGGGAGGAGCACCCAGGCAGGATGGGGAGACACAGGCAGGAATGGCGCTGGGGCCTTGGCAGAGCAGAAAAAGGGGGGTGAGCAGAGGGCAGGAGTAGCCCAGAGTAGGGAATGGGTGTGGGGAAGTCATGAAGGATTTTACACAGGGGAGTAATGTCTTCTGTTTTCTGTTTCTCAAAGGTGAGTCTGAGTGCTGGGTGGCCCCTGTATTGTGAAGTCAGGAGGCCAGCTGGGAGGCTCCTGGGGTGACGGAGGAGCAGGACGGTGGGCCTGGGGAGAAACAGTAGAGAGGGAGAGAAGAGGTTGGAAAAGTGGAGGTGGAGACAATAGAATGAGCCGTGGCTGGATGTGGAGCTAGGGGAAGAGAGGAATCAAGCCAGCAATTGGACTGGGGGCACGAGGAACCAATGGGTGAAGACTGGACGAGGCCCAGAGTTTGTTCCTTTGCTTATTTGTGTTTAGGGGGAAAGGTCAGAATTAAACAAGACTGTTAACCTGTGTCACCCGTATTGCCTTTCTCAAATAGTAATTGCCTCATGCATGCTTTCAGCAGTGGGCTAGGGAACCGATTTTTGCATTGACGGCATTCACAGTCAACAAACGCGTATGAACTATCAACTATGGACAGAGCTCTGGGCCAGGTTTAAGGGACTGAACAATGGTCCCTGTTCTTGAGGTTCATGGTCTGTGGAGGAGAAAGGGCCATGGACCATCCCAGTAGAGCACAGACGGGCGATGACACAGGTGGGCTTGGGCTGAGCCGTTTCAGTCCTCCAGCGGTGGGGGAGCACGAGGGGAGGGAGGCTTCACAGAGTTGGGGATGCAAGAGCTGAACCCTGAAGCTTCATTTCAGCAGATATAGTAAGGAAGGGTGTCTCAGGACAAGGGAACAGCATGTCTAAAAACCCAGAAGCCCAGGGAGTTCCCTGGTGGCCTAGTGGTTAGGGTTCCGGGCTTTCACTGCCATGGCCCAGGTTCAATCCCTGGTCAGGGAACTGAGATCCTGCAAGCAGGACAGCGCAGCCAAAAAACAAACAAACAAACAAACAAACCAGAAGCCCAGAGAATACAGAACCTTCAGGGGAGAGCAAGTGTCAAAACTCTGAGAGAGGGACTTCCCTGGTGGTCCAGTGGTTAAGACTCCATGCTCCCAATGCAGGGGGCCCAGGTTCTATCCCTGATCAGGTAACTAGAGCCGCAACTAAAGATCCCACGAGCAGCAGCTAAGACCCTGCGGAGACAAACAAATAAATATTTTAAAAAAAAAGGGCTTCCCTGGTGGCACAGTGGTTGGGAATCTGCCTGCCAATGCAGGGGACACGGGTTCGAGCCCTGGTCCGGGAAGGTCCCACGTGCCACGGAGCAACAAAGCCTGTGCGCCACAACTACTGAGCCTGCGCTCTAGAGCCCACAAGGCACAACTGCTGAGCCCACCTGCCACAACTACTGAGGCCCGCACGCCTAGAGCCTGTGTTCTGCAACAAGAGAAGCCACTGCAACGAGAAGCCCGTGCACCACAACGAAAAGTGGCCCCTGCTCCCCGCAACTAGAGAAAGCCTGAGCACAGCGCACAGCAACGAAGACCCAACGCAGCCAAAAATAAATAAATAAATTAATTAATTAATTAAAAAAAACAACCCTTTGGGAGAGCTCTCAGCCTTGCCTTGAGGCCCCTTGAGCAGATCCTACCTACCAGGGCACCCCACCTCCCTGCCCTCCCTGGAGAGCCAGGTTGACCTCACAGCTCTCCAAGGCTGCCTTTTGACCTCCCTCCTCCCCTTCTGGAGAAACCCCTGGAACGCTCCTCCCCCTCTTCTGTGAGCACCCAGTTCTCAGGGGATCCTGCCGACTCCTGGTTTGTATCTCGGAGGGACTTATCTTTGCAAGATCTGACCTTGCTGCCCCCAGACAGGCAGAAGCCTCCTTGCTCTCGGGATACCGCCTGGGACCAGCCAAAGGTGCGAGGATGCGAGTCAACGGGTACAGGATTCCAGGAGAGGAGGGCTGGACGGGCTCATCCCTGAATGCCCTTCCAGTTCCAATCCCTCGCCCTGCTTCCCTGTTCTCCCACCCCTCCCCCCTCCCCCCGCCATAAAAAAAGGATGACTGGTCCATTCACAATGTAGATGAATTACTGTCCCAATTCCATTCACCCCAACTCTGCTCTGTCCCCAGCCCATGCCGTACCTTACACCTCTGGTGCCTCCACCTGGGAGGCCTTGCTCCCACTTCTCCTGATGGACTTTTCTGAGACTTGGCTCAGAGGACTCCCTGGAGACATCTTGACTTCCCAAATTACTCATCCCTCGGTCTCCCCATTCTTTGTTCACACCCCTTGCTGTCATCACACTCTAGTTATTATTATGTGCTGACACCTGCTATCTCCATTGGACACGAATTCCTTGAGGATGGATGCTGTGTGGCCCTGGTCACCTGAGACACAGGTGACCTTCAGTCTCCATGGTCTATGTCCCCATTCACGACTCAGTCCCTTACCTGCGTCCAGAGCAGATTATATTCTCAAACTCCTTTCCATCTGTCATCCCATTTGGTGCGTACATCGGCCCAGAAAGGAAAATCAACACCGGAGGGAGGATGTGACCAGCTCAAGATCACCTAGCGAAGGGGAGAGCCACCTGCCCCAGCAGTTCACACTGAACCTAAGTGCCCCAGCTGTGGCGCACGTGCCTTTAGTGCAAAATCCCAGTGGTTTGGGTCCCCAATCCAAGAGGGCACAGGAAGCCACATCTTCACAAGGGATACCCATGGGTCTCTCCAGACCTGGCCAGACCCTGTCCCGTCTGCCAGCCTCCTGGCTCCCTTCGATGGGTCATCCCGTGCTATCTGGACCTCCACTCACCTCAGCTGCCACTGCATACTATGCCCTGAGCTTGGGCCCAGACCCTCCCTTCCGTTCCCACAAGGGAACTGTCCAGCAAGGCTTTGCTAGGGGTCTGGGGAGAGCAGCAGAGGCTCACCCACTGGGCACCAAAGAGTAGGTATGAGACTACCAGATGGGTCTACCTTCAGTGGTCACCAGCCCACCTAACACTTCACTGTCAAGCCCATCACAAGGGGCAACTCACCATGACCCCACCCCCCTCAGCTCCCTCAGGCCAAGCGAAGGAAGGCAGCCTCTTCCCTTTCAAGGTCTACTGCCAAATCCTCACTTCTCATCGAGGACTGACCGGAGTCCCAGCCTGACTGAAAATACGAACGTCTCCTCCCTTCAGAAGAACTTCACACCCTGCCCACAGGGTCTCCCTCGGGGACAACCAGTCCCAACCCATGATCTGGGCCGTGTGGTCTGGAATAATATCAGATGGGAGTGCAATCAAATCCCAGTTCAGGGTGGGCTTCCGCAGGCCCAGCTCGGGGCTCCACCCTCGGCTCACCTTGTTCCTGCCAACATTTGAACTTGGCACCCAAACTTCTACAAGCATGAACTTGGACAGGGGCATCCGTGGACCTTGGAGAGGGGACCAGGTAGGTGCCTCCCTAGTGCTCTAGGAAATGGCGGGGTCTGGATGTCAAGAGGGGCTCTAAGTGAAGAGGATGAGGGGGTGGGGGGGTGGCCCTGGAGGACCAATCAGGATACCCTCTCAGGGCATCCTGGGGCCCTGCTCAGTTCCCCCAAAGCCCAGGCTTTCTGACCATCTCCATCCAGCCCAGGGGCATGGCTAGGGGGAGGCAGGCCTCTCTCGTCTGATTTCCTCAGAGCCCAGCGCAGTGCGAGGCACTGAAGCCTTCAAATAAATTGAACTGACCCAAGTCCAAATTGGAATCAAATGAGTGAAAGGAGCCATCACTACTTCCTGGAGAATCATTAACAAGCCAAGTGCGACGTCGGGTGGATTTGGGGAAACAGCCACGCCCAGTCAAGGTGACAAGAGTGACCAAGAGCACGTGGTGTGAGTAGAAGGACCAGAGGCCAGTCCGCTCTGCTGCTGCTTCGGTGACTGGTGGGCTGGTCCCCGCAGGACAGCCGAACAGCTGGGTGGATTCTCCTTCTAAGCCAGACGTTCCCATTTGTCATCCCCCCTTCTCCCCGCCTCTCACCTAGCTGGCTGCCAGTCCCTTCTGGGCCCTGGGAGAGGTGCTGTGTTTCAGTCTCCTGCACTCAGCTGCCTCTCAGCAACTGGGACAGGCAGAGGGCAAGGTGCCTGGGACCTCTGGGCTGTGGTGGGAAGGCAGGGCTTGCATCTGGTATTCGCTGCCGCGAGCTGCAGAAAACAGTCCAGTCTGGACCAGGGCCTGGAACAGATGCCACCAGCTGGGAGACTGAACACGAAGGCGGAGCAGAGGAGGCATCCCCATCCCCCCTCGCCACGGCCGCTCTGCTCCTGACTGGCATGAAGGCCAAGGGTGGCAGGAGGGAGCCCAGGGCTTGGCCTCAGACAGGGCACCAGCTGCAGGGAGTCACCTACCTCTCCACCCTCAGCTTTCTCACCTGTAAGAGGGAAAGAATAGTAAACAGCGCCTTCCTCACAGGGGCTTGCAGAGCTCAGAGAGGTGATGCCTGTGAAGCGCTGGGCATGGCACCAGCACAGAGCCGGTGCCCATTCATTGGTTATTCTTTTTACTGGGAAGCCACTTTACCTCTCTGTCGTGTTAGTTTCCTCCTCTGTAAAATGGGGAGGCTATAAGGATTAAGTGTGACCACCAGGTGAAGCCCCCAGTGCAGAGCCTGGAACAGACCCTCTGCAAACTGGAGGATTCCAGCTCCGGGTCTGAATGGATGGATGCCCTTTCTCTCTCTGTCGGGGCTCGGCACGTGCGGGCTTGTGGTGAGCCCCAGGAAATGGTTGTGGAATTACTGGATATGCCACCTCTCAGTCCTTGTCTCTGCGTTTCTATTGTTTGAGTCTGAAGCAGGAAATCCCCAAGCTGGCAGCCGCAGGACCGACACTCTCCCTTTACAGATGAGGTCACGGAAGCGCGGAGAAGGGCAAGCACTTGCCGTGCGTCCCGCAGCCAAGCAGGGTCGGAGCTGGGCTAGGACGGTTTCCTTCCTCCACGCAGTGTCCACAAAACCCCCTTTCTGTCCGCTTTCAAACCTCTGTTCACTCGTGCCCATCTGACCTCCTCTTTCAGTCTCTGCCTCTTTAGCAGCCCGAGCCCAGGAACCGGTGACCAGCCCCAGTACCCGCCAAGAGCAGGGACTGCCCTGCTGGGGAGTGGCGGTGGGAGCTGAGAATGCCAGCTGCTCAGGCCCCGGGGCCTGGGTCGGCTGCCGACAGAAGAGCCAGTGTGCCCAGGCATTGGGGCTTTGTGAGCTCAGAGCTCCGTGTGGGGACGTTGTTTTTGTTGACCTGAGATTGTTTCAGGTTGACTGAAGGGCTGCGTCTTAGCGCCCAGGCGCCAGTTCTTTGGAGCTGGCTGGGGTCTTGAGGAGAGGATGGAGGGGGTGCCCTAGTCTGGGGCAAGAAAGGGCAGTGGCTGCCTGGGTGCCCCCCCTCCATGAACACCAGTCCCTGAGGGCAAGGCTACAGAGGAAGAGTGAGCGAGTCCCGAGGGACAGCACCAGGACAGGAGGGAGGAGAAAGCAAGCGCCCGTGCATCTTGGGACCTGAGCAGAGGGGCCTGGCCAGAATGAGGAGGGACAGAGGCAGGACAGGGGCATCCAGATGTTGGGACAGACCCGCTGGGAGGCTGGGAGCTCCAGGAACCCAGCCATCGAATGTTAGTCCACGAAGGAAGACCCAGGAGACTCGTAGGGGACAGGAGGGCCTTGGGAGGCCTTGGAGGCTGGCCATCCGGGGTTGGGTGGGGTGGGCCAGACTCACAGCTGTCCAGATGTGGGTGAGAGATAACTCTGTTTACTGGGCATCCAGCGGGAGCGGGGCAGGGGGTGGAAGGGGCTCCCAGGGCCCATGGGGCGGGCAGATTAGGAGGCGGGGGCATGAGTCAGGGGTTTGGGAGCTGCCCCAGGGGCACGGGAGCGAGGACCAAGTGCGGTTAGAGCGGGTGTGAGCTCAGCTGGTCGTAGAGGCCACCGGCGGCTGCAGGAGTTCGCCGAGGGACCTGGAGGCTCGTGAGCAGGTGAGCAGGGCGGGGAGGGGCTGGGGTGATCCTGAGGTGCCTGTCCTGAGGGTTTCTGCAGGTGCCCAACCTGAATCTGTGCCCGTGGGCATGGATGCTGGACCTGCGAGAGGGGTGCTGGTGGGCGGGATGAGAACGTTACAATGTGTGTTGTTGCCCCTAAGGGCACAGGCCCATTGGCCCCTGCGGCTGGGAAGAGTGGGGCGGCAGGTATTAGGAAGAAAAGGCTGGCACGCGGCAGCAGCCGTGGGTGAGCTGGCTGGGTGAGTGCATGTGGAGGGGCAAATCTGACTCCCCTCCAGGTGTGGGTCCTTGGCAGGTTCCTATTTACCAGCCCCTGAATTGAACAGGCTTGGGTCTCACCCCGCAGCCTCCTCTTTCCCCCGCATATGGGCACCCCCAGGCCACCCCGTCTCCCTCCTAAGAGCAGAATCGTCAGCTGACACTGCTTCTCATTTTGAAACACTTCCAGGGAATCTAACCAGGGAGACCTGGCACTGTCCCCATCCCAGGGGGTGTTTGGAAGAAAAGGAGGAGTCCCCCACCACCTGAGGATCTCAAAACACTTAGGTTAATTCCATGGGAATTGAAAGAAAATCAGAGGGGGATGAAGATAGCCAGTCTGTACTTGATCCCTAGTAGCAGTGAGAACGATAGCAAACGTTTACATAGAGCTGTTTTGTGCCAGGCATTAGTCTAAGTGCTTTATATACGTGAACTTACTTAAAGCTACAACAGGCCTATGAGGTAGATGGCATTATGATTAGCCCCATGTTACAGATGAGAAAACTGAGGCACAGAGAGGTTGAGTCACTTGCCTAAGGTCACACAGTAAGTGGCAGGGCTGGGATTTGAAGCCAGGCAGCTGGATTGCAGGGTCCATGCTCTTAGTCACTGATACTAAACAAGCTACTAGCTATTTTCTCTTCTGGGAGACAACTCAGGGCAATGGTTAGAGGTGTAGCTGGAGTCAGATAGGGCAGGGTTTAATCCTGCCTCTGCTACCTACCTGCTAGGGCACCGAAGCAGTAAACCTCTCTGAACCTCAGCTTTCTCATCTGTAAAGCGAGGCTAATGACCTTACCCGCCTCACAGAGTGGTTTGGGGAGAGATAAAACGGCGCAGCCATGTATGGTGTCGGGACGATTACACAAAGTTGGTGCTATGCCACCAGGGAGCCCTCCCCGCCTTGTGGTCCACGCCACCCCCACCAGCCTCTTCCAGCTGTGCTCTACTTCCGGGGCTCCAGATGCCCTGCTCCCCCTTATCTGCCTGGCCCTGGCTGGCGGGCTGGCCAGGTGTTTGGTGCGCTTCCAGGTGTTTGGTGCCATCAGGGTCCAGACTCTTATCAGTGTCAGCAGAGCAAGGCCTGCAGCTGGGGGGCGGCTGGGCCTGGTGGCGGCTACAATCTGGGTCATGGGTGCACCCTCTGAGGCCCCAGCAGAGCTCGAGACGCCTCTGTTCTCCCCTCTCCTCTCTCACTGAAGTCTCAGAACCCCAGCAGGAAGGCGTCCCATTGTACAGACAGGGTGACTGAGCCCTAGAGAGAGGCGGGGAGCTGCCAGTCAGTGGCAGAGAGGCAGCCTGGATGTCTGGGCTCTCGGGCTCCGAAGGGACCCTCTGACCCTCTCCCCTCTCAAATGGGAAACTAAGACCACAGTTCCAGCCCATAGGACGTTGTTGTGGGGGGGCGGGCGTAGCGTATGTTTAGCACCTCAGGCAACAAGGCCAGAGAAGGGAGAAAGAATAAAAATGGGAGAAGAGGAAGGCAGGGGAACCTGGGGAGAAGGGGACACGGACAGACAGAAAAGGGAGAGAAAAAAGGTACATGACCAGACTCCTCAAAAGGCAAGTCCCCTGCAGTAGGAACACCCCATCCTCAGGCTTTGGAAACCGCCCCCCCAAGGCCATCACTTGCCCTACAACCCCCCAAGGCAGGGACCGCTGCGTTTCTCAGTGTAGGTCAGGGGCTCACGCACGCCCCTCTCTCTATCTCTAAGGACCTCAGGGCCAACCATTCCTCAGAATGGCTCTTTCCGTATATACTCCCTGCCCTGTTCCCTCCCACAGCGCCCAGCCCTGTCTCGCATGGTCCTCTCTCTGCATCTTGCCCACCATTCCTGGCACCTGGGCTAGCCCTCCCCACCTCTCAGCCCTTCACATCCCACCGGTGCTTCTGGACCCAGCACCAGTGTCCCCTCCACCAGAGACACTCCGCCTGCAGCCCCACTGCGAGTCCTACTTCCCCATGCCACAGGCACCCTCAGCACCCAGCATGGTCTGCTCACTGCTTGTGTTTGTCTGGGGCATGTGTTTTCTCCTGAACGCCTTAGCCTGTCACGTGTCCCCAGCTTGTCTCCCCAGTCAGGGTTGCGAGCTTCTGGAGAGTAGAACAGTGTCTTGTTCATCTCAGCTTCCCAGGCTCCATGCCAGGCACAGAGTGGGCACGTTTGTCAACCTGACCCAAATCCCTGCGTCTACAATGCGCTCTGCTGCTGTGGGTAAGGCGGAGGATGTCCCTCCACACCCAGCCTGGGGCCGCGCCAGGGCACCCCTGTGCTCTCCTTGGGCTGGTCCTCACATTCCTGCAGTGGGCATCCTTCCTCTCCACTAGAGACACAACTGAGAAAACGGAGGCGCAGGGCTCCACTGCCTCCTGGCTGGGTCCTAGTCATCCTGGCTCCCCAGCCCCAGAGCCCCAAGCCTGCAAGGGGGAGCCATTCTTACATTCTTTCAACACGTATTTATTGAGTGCCTACTATGTGGCAACCACTCTGCTAGGAGTGGGAGATCCAGTGAGGATTGAGACGCGCAGGATCTTAGCACTCATGTGGCTTCCTTTCTAGAGGCGTCCTCAGACCATATATCCACAAATGAATTAAGAAACCAGAAAATGACAGATTGGGTTAGTGACTGTTAGGGTGGTCAAGAAGGGAATCTGAAGAGGTAGCCATATGAGCTGAGATGTGGGAAGGGCTGAAGTGTGGGAGTAGGGGCATCCAGGATGTGGCCAACTACATGTGCAAAGGCCCTGGGGCAGGAAAGGGCTTGGTAAGGAGGCCAATGGAATAGGTGGTGAGAGAGCAAGAGAGAGGGAGTTCAAGATGGAGTAGGGGAGAGAAGCAAGGCCATATCATCCAGGACCTGTGAGCCACTCCTAAGGATACTGCGGCCCCATGCCCAGGAGGAGGCAGCCATTTCTGGGAGAAGAGGGTATTCCGTGGAGACTCTCAGCTAAGCTCCCTGAAGGAGGGACACTTCATGTTCTTGGAGTTGGTGATTCCTGGGGATGGGCAGAAAAGGAAGCCAGGTGAGGACTGGTGGATGGTGGAAGGAGTCGGATTGGAAGAACACCCCCCATCCCATCCTCCCAAACATCCTTATGTCAGTGCCAGCTAAGTTTCCTCTTCCCTGCTCTGCCCTGTCTCTCCGACCCCTGCACACCTGCCCTCAGACCTACAAATCCAACCCCCTACTCACACTTCTTTCCTCTGACCCCATTGTCTCCCAACACCTGGGATCCCCCTTCACTCAAATACAGCCCCCTGTGGGGACGAATGGGAGACCCCAGGCTGCCCTGTGCCTCACTGAGCCTGTGCCTTTCCCCTGCAGGGACCTGCAGTGTGGGTTATGCTGGGGGCTCAGATCACTGCAGACAATTGAACAATCAGGACAGCGCCATGGGGGATTCACAGGTGAGTCTTGGGTGGCATCTGCAGGGCTCCTAACCCTGGACTCCTACCTTCACGGAGGTTTGTGGAGCCCCCTCCACAGCCCAGCCCTGATGGCAACTTCTCACAGGAGAATGAAGATAAGCTGGAGGAGTTTCTAGAGCAGAAGGAATATGAAGACCTTGGATTCCCCACGCTCCAGGTGGAGGAAGCAGAAGGTGAGCCCCATCTCCCTCTCTCCTGCTGGGATGAGCTGCTGAGCCCCATTAGACACAGGTGGGGAACTTGTCCTCCCCTTCTCCCCGCTCCCCCCCGGCCCAGCCCCAGGGCCAGTTCTCCCACAATCCTGGCTGATTGAAGGATAAACAGAGTTTTGTTTGAAATGATCACAGGAGGTGACTGGGGGTGGGTGCTGGAGGCAGGACCAGTCACCCATCACTGTGCCCCTTAGATTTGTAGGAGGGCAGCCAGGCCTGTCGGGGACGAGGGCATGAGCCCGCATGCCACCCGTGCCTATCCAATGCCGGCTTCCAGGCCAGGCACTGGGCCTGTTCTGGGAACATTGTTCTGTTTGGGGGTCCAGGAGTCCTGAGAAATGGGGGGGGCCATAGAGACCCTCAGGGCGGAGAAACATCAGGAAACCTTCCTGGGCCTGGCCAAGGTCTCGGTTGGGGAGCCCCGGGAAGGGACCTGTTTACTGTCAACAGGACTTAAGTGCTAGCAATTGGTATTGGAGATAAGAGGCCCCTCTGGGAAATGAGGGCTGGGGGTGCAGGGGCCAATAATATAAGGGCAGACCACACGGGGCACCCAAGCTCCACTTGGAGGCAGCGAGAAGCTACTGGCTGGTGGGATCGTTGAGGCAGGTGGGAAGAAAGAAGGGAATCTGGCCCCAGAAGGTAGCAGGAGAGAGAAGAGAATTGCCACTCAGGACTCCCCAATCCCCTCGGAGATGACCCTCCTCGTCACCACTGAGGATGAGCCCCAGGGGTCCTCCACAGCGCTCAGATGGGGAGTGACAGTGCCAGGCTGGGCGGCCAAGAACACGCGTGGGGGGCCACAGCCCACTGAGCAGCAGGGGCAGGGTCCCAGCCAGGGGCAAGGGGAGGGAGAGCGGCATCATCCCTGTGGTGTCCAAGGCTCATGCTGGTGGTGCAGGAAAGTCTTGCGGGAATTGTCTGCGGCCAGCGCTAACCGGCTTCTTGATTTTCAGCTCAGCTCACCGAGCCGACAGCCACAGACTACCACACCGCGCCGCACCGCCCCCCAGACGTCCTCGAGGTGAGCACCCCAGCCTCCCCCGATTCTCTTTCCTGTGCAGCCCTTGGGATCCATCATTCTACCAGGGGAGGAGAGGAGCAGAGGGATAGCTACAGTTTCAGGATGGGGGAGAGAAGGCATGGGCCTCCTGGGAAATAGGTAAAGGACATCTACCAGTGAGGGGGAGACCCGGGGCCCCCTTCCACTGATGGGGGAGCTCCCTGGACAAAGATGAATGGACAGCTGGAGGTCTGAGCCACCAGGTCCGCTGGCCCGGGCTGGGCTGTCAGTTACTCCCCGGGGAAGCACAGAATTAAATACATGCTCTCCTCAGCCCAGTCCCCCAAGGCCCCCCACGTCCTTGCTGGACTCCAGACGGTCTAGCTGATTAGAAAATCGGGTCTGCCCTCAGCTAGGCCCCTGGGACTGGCCATCTGGCCCCAAGGAACCCCAAGGGCATGCTGAGCCCTCACGACAATCTTGGAGGCAGGAGGCTGACCCAGTGACCCCAAAGGCTTCCCTCTTCTTTCCTCTCCTGCTCACTCTAGCAGCCCTTTTGGCCCAGAGTTTCTTCAAATGCCTCTGAAATGGGGTGAGGGGTCTGGTCAGGAGGTTGGGGAACAGAGCCAGAGGTGGGGGACCCCCAGTCATCTCCTCACATGTCACACTTCACTCTACACCCTGAGGATGTAGCTCCTGACGGTGCCTTCTGAGCTCAGGCTCTGCCCTCAGTGCTCCAGGACCCCTGGGCCTCTGACGGACATCTCTCAGAGCCTGCTGAGTGCCCACCGTGCCCTGGGCTTCCAGCCTCCCCATAGCCCTACCCGGGGCCCGAGGGACTAATTCAGGCCTGTGGGGCTGCAGGTCGTCGTGGAGCTGTGGGAACTGGTGATGGATGAAAAGAACCAGGAGCTACAATGGATGGAGACAGCGCGCTGGGTGCAGCTAGAGGAGAACCTGGGGAAGGACGGGATCTGGGGCCGCCCACACCTGTCTTACCTCACCTTCTGGAGCCTCTTGGAGCTGCAGAAAGCCTTTGCCAAGGGTGAGTGAGCCCCTCTGTGTCCCTCTGCGTGTGGCCCCTGCATGTGAAGCTGCTAGGGAGGAGGAGGGCCAGGGCCAGCCAGCCCGTTCACCCGTCCCCTGCCTGCAGGTACTGTCCTCCTGGACCTGCCAGAGAAATCCCTGGCCGGGGTGGCCAGCCAGCTGCTGGACAGGTTTATCTTCGAGGGGCAGATCCAGCCTCAGGACCGAGAAAATCTGTTCCGGGTCCTGCTGCTCAAACACAGGTGCCCCTGCCTGCCAGGCCCTGGATTCCACACCCACAGGGCCCATCTCCCCGGCCCGCCTGCCCCAAGCTCTCCCTGGGGGTCAAGATGGCCCCTCCCGACCAGGCTGGGTCCCACTTTTCTTCCACAATGTCTCCTGCTTCCGACACCTCTCGAGCGGTAACCATGTCTCCACGCTCAGGGCTGGGGGCCGCTGGTCCCCAGGAGGGCGGACTCTCAAGGTCCCTCTCTCCATCCATTTTTCTGGCTCCACCTAGTCGTTCCAGACAGAGGTCACCCACTTCCATCCACAGTGTCCTTCAGAGGAGGCCTGGGCCTCTCTAGTCTGGTCACTGGCAAGTCCCATGTCCCTCCCACCACGGGTCTCCACTCTGCTGACAGCCCAGGCTGAGCAGCCTACTCAGCCCATGTCCCCTGTGTGTCGTCCTGCAGCCACGCCAGAGATGTGGAGGCCCTGGGGAGTGTGAAGCCTGCAGTCCTGACACGTTCTGGGGACCCTTCACAGCCTCTGCTCCCACAGCATCCCTCGCTGGAGACAGAGCTCTTCTGTGAACAGGTGAGGCTGTACCAGGGGTGTGTGAGGAGAGCCGGAAAGCTCCCAACCTGAACATGGTTCGAAATGAGAGTGGGTAGGGCAGACGGGGTGGGCTACTCCAGTGTCCAGGGTCCAGAGTGGCCAGAGGACTCCCCTCACCACCCTCCTTCCGACAGGGAGAGGGGAGCGCGGAAGGGCACTCGTCATCTGGAATGCTGGGAAAGAGTCCCCAGGACCGGGAGGCCACCCTGGTGCTGGTGGGTAAGTGGGCAGAGCGTCCATCCCTCACCCCTTCATGTCCCCTGCTCCTGCCTCCTGCCCTGGCCCAGCCTGCCTCTCCCTAAGCCTGGACCCCAGCAGCGCGCCCCCCTTGGCCTGGCCCTACCACCTCACTTCGTCTGTCCCCAACAGGCTGTGCCAGGTTCCTGGAGCGGCCAGTGCTGGGCTTTGTGCGACTAAAGGAGCCTATGGAGATGGAGCAGAAGCCACAGGAGCCAGAGGGGCCGGCAGTCCCTGTGCGCTTCCTCATTGTGTTGCTGGGACCTGAGGCCCCCAACATCGACTACACCCAGCTGGGCCGGGCTGCTGCCACCCTCATGTCAGAGAGGGTGAGGAGGGGCCGGCGAGGGCTCGGGGAGCCCAGGGGGCTGGCTGGCAGCTGAAGCCTTGTCCCCGGCCCCGGTTACTTTAACTTAACTAGTTTGGCCCATTCAGTCTGATCTAGCTGCTTCCGTCCTGTCTGGCCAGGGGGAGTCCAAGCCCGTGTAGTCTGGCCTAGCCCTGCCTGATCATGCCTGGTCTAGTCTGGCCCACTCTGCCCTGGTTCTGTCTGGTTAGGTCTGGCCTGGTCCAGCCTGATCTGCTCTCGTTCCATCTGGTCTGCTATAAGCCACCTGGTTCGCTTTAGTTCTTTCTGCTTTCCCGACTCAGGGCCCTGTCTGCCTCCCCAAAGCCCTTTCAGAGCAGAAGGTGGAAGGCCAGGGGGGAAGGAAAAGCAGTCCCCAGCAAGCAGGGGCTGGGGGACAGGGGCCCCTAGGCCCTGGCTGTGGCCTCTTGGATCCTTTTGCCGAGCAGGTCCTTGTGGCTCTGACCTTCCTTCCTGCTCCCAGGTGTTCCGCACTGATGCATACTTGGCCCAGAACAAGGAGATGCTGGTGCATTCCCTAGAGGGCTTCCTAGACTGCAGTCTGGTGTTGCCGCCCACGGACACGCCCTCTGAGGATGCCCTGCTCAGTCTGGTGCCCGTGCAGAAAGAGCTGCTGAAAAGACGCTACCTGCCCAGCTCTGCCAAGCCAGAGCCCAGCTTCCTCAAGGGCCTAGGTACCTGCCCTGCCCAGCCCTAGGCTTGCTGAGCCCAGCACAGCCCTGTGAGCCCCTACCGCCCCTCTTCCCATTAAATCTCCCATGTCCCCTCTCCCTGTCCTCATGCCTCCCAGTATCCTGGATCACCCCATTCCCATCAGACAATCCCCTTCTCGATTCCCTTTTCCCCACACTTCCCCCTTCCACCCCCCCGTGACCGTGGTCCTGCCCTTCACTACAGATTTGAATGGGGGTCTAGAGGACACCCAGGATGACCCTCTGCAGCGGACAGGCAGGCTCTTCGGGGGACTGGTACGTGACATCCGGCGCCGCTACCCCCGCTACTTGAGTGACATCACAGACGCATTGAACCCCCAGGTCCTGTCTGCCATCATCTTCATCTACTTTGCTGCCCTGTCACCCGCCATCACCTTCGGTGGCCTCCTGGGTCAGTGCCTCTGTGTGTCCCACTAACCCTCACCTCTGACCCTCTGGCCTCAGTATCAGCCCTGACTTTGCCCCGATCTGACACTCCGGACACCTACATCATCTTGTCCATGAGATACTCTATCGGCCTCTGGAAATGACCTTGACCTTGACCGCACTGTCACTTCCATCCACAGGAGAAAAGACCCATAACCTGATGGGTGTGTCGGAACTGCTTATCTCCACCGCGGCGCAGGGCATCCTCTTCTCCCTGCTGGGGGCTCAGCCCCTGCTCGTGGTGGGCTTCTCAGGACCCCTGCTCGTGTTTGAGGAAGCCTTCTTCTCGGTAGCTCTGTTCTGGCCCCACTGTCACCCTGTAACTGGCCCCTGGCCCAACCCGCTTCATGCACGGGGCCTGGGCCCATTTATCTGACCCCAGCTCCCTCTGACCACCCTACAGTTCTGCAAGAGTAACGGCCTGGAGTACATCGTGGGCCGTGTGTGGATTGGCTTCTGGCTCATCCTGCTGGTGGTGCTGGTGGTGGCCTTCGAGGGCAGCTTCCTGGTCCGCTTCATCTCCCGCTACACCCAGGAGATCTTCTCCTTCCTCATCTCCCTCATCTTCATCTATGAGACCTTCTCCAAGCTGGTCACGGTGAGGGCCATGGGAGTGTTAAGAGGCACGTGTGCGTGCATGTGTGTGTGTGTGTGACTGTGGGTGTCATTGCACATGCGTCTGTACGGCATTTATGTGCCCGTGTTTTCACGGTATGTGACTGTGACCACATACATGTTGATGCCTGCTGTCTGTGGGCCGGTATTCTCACCATGGCTGTGCGGAGTGACGGTGCATGAGAGCTCCCCTCTGCCTGCACAGGCCCATGTGTATAACCACAGGCAGTAACCAGTGGGCACGTGTGAGACTGAATGTGGGAAACTGCAGGCATGGCGGGGTAGCAGGGGTCCTGGAGACTCTGAAGTCCCCCACTCCTTCTCCTGCAGTTGCCCTTAGGAACTGCAGGGCCTGCAGAGGGCATGCCCCGCCTCCTCAGCTCTGTCACCTTAAACTATGCCTACGTCTGTGTCTGCGTTTTACATGGAGGAAGGGTGGATACTGGACATCTACCCGATTCTGTTGGTCGGTGGGTCTTTCTCTGGTTTCCAAGTGTCTGGAGCCTAAGTCTTTTTAGGAACCTCCTTGGCACTTGTTTCCTGCCCTCCAGCCTTGTCATGGCTCCCAGGCCCTGGATGCTCGTGCGTGCACGCACACACACACACACACACACACACACACACACTTTCATTTCCTCCATGGCCTGCCCCGCCCAAGCCTGGCCTGGTCCTCAGTCCTGAAAACCAAGCTGTGGAATCCCATTGCCTCTCTGTTACTATGTCAGTTGAGGAAGAAAAGAGGTAGATGGATGATGCATAGACAGATGGATGGATGAATGGATGCTGAATAGAGAGATGGATGATGGATGGGTGGACAATGGATAGACAGATGATACATGATGCATGTATCATGATGGCTGGAGGATGGCTGGATGGGAGGAAAGAGGATGCCTTGGTTTTCTGCTGCAGATCTTCCAGGACCACCCACTGCTGGAGAACTACGACCACAACGTGACAAGGATACCCAAACCTCAGGCGCCCCTGCCCAACACAGCCCTCCTCTCTCTTGTGCTCATGGCTGGCACCTTCTTGTCCGCCATGATGCTTCGCAAGTTCAAGAACAGCTCCTACTTCCCTGGCAAGGTCAGCACGTCCCCCCACCTGTCCTTGCCTACACTGCCCTGTCCCAGTCTACAGCGCTCCCCTCAGCTTTCCCAGTGCCATTAGTTCCCCTTCTTACATTAGATTCCCATTTCCGATTCCAAGCCTCCCTCCCCCCTCATCATGCAGGAATTTACTCTTGAGACAAGCGCATCTCCCTTTCTCGGCAAGTCCAGGCTGAGAACCCAGTGGGGAACCAAGGACAGTTCTTGGAAGGGAGTGGAGAAGCTGTGGGGCCGGGGGTGGGGCTGGGCCAGGTGAACAAGAGAGGAGGCAGGTATGTTGAGAAGCAGGACAGGGCATTAGATGTTCCCCCTGGGGAGAGTGGGACCCCCTGGTGAAGACGGGGCAGGGGTGGGGGCAAGTGGCAGGTGAGAGGTGGGAAGCAACTGGGCACTGACCATTGGTCCCTTCACCTGCCCTCAGCTGCGACGAGTCATTGGGGACTTTGGGGTTCCCATCTCTATCCTGATCATGGTCATGGTGGATGCCCTCATCCAGGACACCTACACCCAGGTGACCCTCTCCCCCACCCTTATTTCATTCCCCCAGCATGCACCCTCCCCCAAACTGCCTCCCCAAACCTGAAACCAGCTAGAACTACCCCTTCCCCAGTCCTGTCTCTCCAAGCAGCCCCATGTTCTTCCCACGGCCCTTCAGGACACCTCTGGCTGAAGAAAGGGCCTGGGTCAGTTTGCCCCCTTTCACTCCTTAATCCAGGGCAGTAGGAAAGAATCCGCTTTGAAGCCAGGTTGATCTGAGTATGAATCTCAGTTTTGCTACCAAATAGCCGTGCAATGCAGAGCCAGCTACATAACTTCCCTGATCCTGTTTCCTCATCTATAAAGTAGGGAATGAGAAAATGTATGTAAAGGGCTTAGTGCAGTGACTGAGTACAAAGTAGATGCTCAATATAAGTAAGTTCCCAAGTGCCCAGGACCCTGGTTCTCCCTGTCCCCACCCTTCCCCATCCCCCTGCCCCCAGGTATTCTCACCAGCATCCCCCTCCCACAGAAACTCAGTGTACCTAAAGGGCTCACCGTATCCAACACCTCGGCCCGAGGCTGGCTCATCCACCCGCTGGGCTTATATAAGCCATTTCCCATCTGGATGATGTTTGCCTCCGCCCTGCCTGCCCTGCTGGTCTTCATCCTCATCTTCCTTGAGTCCCAGATCACCACGTAAGAGCCAGGGTGGGACTGGGCCTGGGAGGGTCCGAGGCAGAGAAAGGGACAGGCTCCAGGCAGGCAGGACACCAGGGACTGAATGCTAGTAGGAAGGATGGACGGGAAGGAGGTCCAGGTTTTGTGGGACATGACGTGGTACTATTTAGGGAGCCCTTTTTAATAAAAAGAATATAAAATGAGAACTATAAAATTAGGTGCTAGATCTTGGAAAGGGCCTGTGCCCGTGAGGTTCCCTGAAGCTTATTCTTCTTTAGCTTCAGTGTAGATCTGCCGGTGGGTGTTCTAGGTGATGATGAAAACACTTCTGCTCTTAAGAGTCTCGATTTCTCAAGATGGTGCAGGAGGGAGGGGAGAAAGGAACTCTAAGGGAGACGGGCAAAGAAGGATAAACTAAAGTGCAGAGGGACCCAAGTCTAGGGGAGGAAAGAGAGGGTAAAGAGGGTTGGGGTGAAGGAGAGCCCTGCTTACTCCTGACCTTCCACACCCCCAGGCTGATCATCAGCAAACCGGAGCGCAAGGTGGCCAAGGGCTCTGGCTTCCACCTGGACCTGCTGCTGGTCATGGGAATGGGCGGGGTGGCCACCCTCTTTGGGATGCCCTGGCTCAGTGCCACCACTGTGCGTTCTGTCACCCACGCCAATGCCCTTACGGTCATGGGCAAGGCCAGCACCCCAGGGGCTGCAGCCCAGATTCAGGAAGTCAAGGAACAGCGGATCAGCGGGCTCCTGGTCTCTGTGCTCGTGGGTGAGTGAGGATTGGCCACACTTTCCAGCACCCTCAGCCCCTGCCCCTTAGGATCCAGTGCCCCTCCAGCCCCACCCACCCTGCAGCCAGGTCTCCCCAGACACCCACTGCCCACATCTCCCCAGTGTCAGTTATTCACATGAAGGAATTCTGGAGGAAATACCCAAGGCACTGAAATGGGATCTGAGGGGGATGGGGGGGCACTCCATTACTCGAAGCTTCTCTAGACAAGACCCTGTACTCTGAGCTTCTCCAACAGTTCAGTGAACTGTGGGTTCCAGCCCTGCCCCGCTGCTGACTAGGTATCCCGCCTTGTCTCTGGACCTCAAGTTTCCCTCTCTGCACCATTAGAGGGTTCATTAGATGCCTGAGCTCTCTCTAGCTCTGTGACTCATACAAAGGGCAGTGCTCCTAGGTGGGGGTGTGAGGTGAAGACAGAGTGTCACTGATCTGAGTTCCAGAGCAGCTGAGAGTCCAGTTGGGCTTGGTGTGGGCAGTGCCACGGGATGCAGAGGCCAGGGAAGTTTCCTAAAGGAGGCGAAGCTGATGCTAGCTGGACGAGGGCTGGGATTTGGGTAGGTGGAGGGTGATGGAGGCATTCTGGACCGGGGTAAGAGGAAAGGTGGGCTTCTCTGCCCTCTGTGACTCCCTAGGTTAAAGGAGTAGGCTTTGAAGTCAGGCAGGCAAGAGTCTGACTCCCTGCTCTGCCACTTACTAGCTGTGTGGCCTTAGGTTAGTTGCTTCACCTCTCTGAGTCTACTTCCTCATCTGCAAAATGGGGGTAATATCTATTAAGAGGATCCAGGGAATTCCCTGGTGGTCCAGTGGTTAAGACTTGGTGCTTGCAATGCTGTGGGCCCGGGCTCCATCCCTGGTTGGGGAAATAAGATCCCAGAAGGTTCTTGGCGCGGCCAGAAAAAAAAAAAAGAGGATCCACACAAAGGGTTCCATATAGTCCCTGTGACATCATTCCCCAGCCTCTGCTTGTGCCGATCCTCTGGGGCAGCTGGGGCTAAGACTGCGTGGGTCTCCCCACAGGCCTGTCCATCCTCATGGGGCCCGTCCTGTCCCACATCCCCTTGGCTGTGCTGTTTGGCATCTTCCTCTACATGGGGGTCACGTCCCTCAGTGGCATCCAGCTTTTTGACCGCATCTTGCTTCTGTTCAAGCCGCGCAAGTACCACCCGGATGTGCCCTACGCCAAGCGGGTACGGGGCCCTCCCGGCTGCCCAGGTCAGGGGCGGGGGTGCGGGGGGGGGCTGGGTGCCTGGGCAGGGCAGGCCATGACCCCAGCCTCCGCCCGCAGGTGAGAACCTGGCGAATGCACTTGTTCACGGGCACTCAGATCATCTGCCTGGTAGTGCTGTGGGTGGTGAGAAGCATCAAAGCCATCTCGCTGGCCCTGCCATTCATCCTCATCCTCACGGTGCCCCTACGCCGCTTCCTGTTGCCACTCATCTTCCAGAACCTGGAGCTCCAGTGTGTGAGTTGCTTCTCCCACCACCCAGCCCGCGCCCCTCCCCCCCATTTCCTATGGCCAGAGGGCACAACTCCAGAGCGGAGGGCAGCAAGGGGACATCAGTGGGGCTCAGCGAATGTGAGAAGTGTGTCTGGGAACTAAGGAAGGCAGAAGAGCAGCGTGATTAAGGTCTAGGTTGGGGCCTGCGTCCAAATCCCGGCACTGCCACATCCCAGTGTGTGACCTGGAGCTAGCGGCCTCGTTTCTCTGTACCTCAGGTTTCCTCACCTGTAAAGAGAGGAATAATGACAGGGCTGGTGAGAGGACTGAGAGGCTCACGAGATGTGTTCCACTTGGGTGGTCCCCACCACTGAGCGGCTAGTCCCGTGGTCTTATAAACCATCCGGAGAGTGGCTCTTCCAGTAGAATTCTTCCACGATGTGACACAGGTCACTGTGGCGCTGCCCCGGTGAAGGGGTCTCCTGCCTGCCGTCTGGAGGCCCTCCCCTACCAGGGCACCAGATTCCTGGAGGCTCCCCGCCCTGAGGAAACCTCTCATCTAGACCAACCCTAGGAGATGCAGGGACAGGACAAGACTTGTCCAAGGTTCAAAGAGAGACAGGCTCTCCTGACCCCAGAGGTGCCTCAGCGCTGGGGGGAGGGCTCACCTGGGCCCTCAGCCACTCACCCTATGTCCTTCCTGCCCCCCCGCAGCTGGATGCTGACAATGCCAAGCCGAACTTCGATGAGGAGAACGGTCAGGATGAATATGATGAGGTGGCCATGCCTGTGTGAGGGGAGGGCCCATGCCCCAGAGCCCCCTCCATCATTCCACTTCCCCACTCTCCCAGGAAAAGCAGAAGTTCATGGGCACCCTATGGACTCCCAGGTCCCTCCTGGGGCAGCAGTCGAGGCCCTGGGGCCACGGGTGGGGGAAGGAAAGGGTGTCTAGGAAACCTTGTATGAAGGGTAGACTGGCTTTTCTGGATAGAAAAGGCCAGTGGGGCCCACAGTAGGGGGATTCGCTGTGCAGTCCCTCCTGTGGCCACACTGCCACCTGGGGGTCCCACCCTGGAAGACTTAGATTCAAGCCCTACCTCCTCATGAAACAGACACAGGAAGTAAAGAGGATGGGAGTTGGTGGGGGGGGATTCAAATTCCTGCTTTCTGTGTGACCTTGGGCAAGTCCCTGGATCTCTCCAGCCTCTGCTTCCTCATCTGTAAAATGGGTCTATTGATAATCACACCCACATACAGGATGGTTTCTGAGGACCAAAGTTAATGTGAAAAAAGGGCTTCGTAAAATCTGAAAGGACTATTATACAGTAGTCATCCTTCTTCAAGCCTGCCCAAAGTCACATAGCTCCTGAGCCATACAGCTGGGATTTGGCCTCTGAGGCCAGAATCTACTTCAGTCACCCACCTTTCCATGCTTAGAGATGCCCCTGCTGGCCCCTCTCTTCCTCCTCTCTGCTCCCACTGGGGACCCTCTTCTCTGGGGCGGAGGAAGGTGTCCTGGTGAGGGCAAGGTGCAGGTGAGGACAAAATCAGGGCTGGGACTCAGGACTCCTAAGTGCTGCTCCCTCCCCCACGCTCTCATTCATTCACTCATCCATTCATTCCACAAACATTTATCTAAGGCCCTGGGCCCCCATGGACACAGAGGTGACTGAGACAAGACCTTGCCTTGGGGTTGGGAGTGGGGGGCAGTGTGGAGTCCATTCAGCTTTCATTGTGCTTCAGCTACACACAGGCACACTCGCGCATGCGAGCCCCAATTAGAGACACACCGTCCTCAGCTCCACTTGAACCAAATCTTGGGGAGAACCCAGATTTGACCAATTGGGGTAGGAGACAGTGGGAGCTGCAGAATATGGGCAAAATCTATTTTTTTACAAAAGAAAAATATAAAAAGAGTTGAAAGAACTGGAAGTGGTGAGAGATGGTTGAAACTGAGAATCAGGGTGTGACAGAAAAAAAGGAGGCTGAGAGAGGGCTCTCAGGTACCTCCTGAAGGCTCACAGCTGCTTCCCACCACTTCACTGTTCTATGCCTCAGTTTCCTCATCTGTAAAATGGGGACGATAATGGTACCTACTTCGTAGGTTTGTTATAAGGATTAAAGGAGACATTGCCTATAAAGTGATTGCTTAGCACAGCGCCTGGCCTCAGACCCCATCAGAAGAGTTCAATAAAGTTAGCTGCTGGTATTGTTATTCTGACTGGGATGCCCCTGCCCCTTCCTACCCTCTGCTACTTGAACACTGCCAAGTGGAAAAAGTCACTCACCCTGCTAGCACCCTTCCCCTTGATGCTTGGGAATAGGTTTTACTAATAAATGCATCTGTGGTGGAGTGAGTGCCATGCTGGAATTCCCTTCCCAGGGTCGGGGGTCCAAGGGGTCTGGGCTGGAGAAGGAATGTATGGTGTGGAGCTAGTGCAGGGCTGTGGCCCTAGGGGACAGGAAGGGCCAGGCTGGGGGAGGGGTATGGCACTAGAGTTGGGGGAGAGGCAGGGCTGGTAGGCCAGAGCCCTAGGGTGGAGAGGGCCAGCACCCAGTGAGGGGGTGGGAGAGCAAGGGAAGACAAGTTTATGCCCCGGACATCCCTCCTCTCCAAAATAAGCAAGACCCATGGAGGTGGGGAGAGGGGCGCCTCCTGCCCTTTGCACAGTGAACCCCACATTCCTTAGGACCAGTTAGCCCCTTAGCCTGGACACATCAGTCTGGGCAGCACCGCTAACACAAATTGTCAGAGAGAAAATGCGGTTTGCCATCAGTCACACAGGAACAGCAACTCTTGACCAGCTTTCCACCAGCCCCCACTGTGACGCCCTTGGAGGCCCTGCCCCCGACTCCCACCCCCAGCCACTTCCAGCAACTCTAGGGGACTGCTGGGCCAGGTGTCACCCACCCCTGGTGAGGAAGGTGTCAGGACATCACCCCTCACCACCCCAACCTTCCAAAGAGAGGTCAGTGCAGTGTTGGGCCGCCTGGCTTCCTTCCCTGGATCTATATTTACATACTGCCTATCCCCAGCTGACCCCTCCCAGGCTGGCCAGGGCAGCCGCCAAACGGCCAGAGAGCTACTGTGGCCCCAGGGTAGTAGTCTCAGCCACTCACCTCCCACACACGGCAGCGTCATGTCCCACAGAGTTGTCCCAGTCCCCAGGGCTTGACAGAGGGACACCCTAAGTCAGCAGGGAAGGCATTAAGGAAATGTGAAGACCACAAAAAATCCATCGGGATCCAGCTTCCTGCCTGGCCCGAGACCTTACTCTCCCGACATTTCCTGCCCCCTCTCCTCGCAGATGCCCTGCCCCCCACGTCCACATTTCCTCTCAGGAAAACTACCTCACCGTGAATTAACTGCCATGAGGAACACCCTTTCGTGTGAACACAGAGTAACCTAAGCCTAACCCACTCCTGGCAAGGGAATAACTCAACAGAATTGAAAATCTCTGTACCTGAAACTATTCTTTGCGGGACTGTCTATGAAAGCAAAAAGCTAGAAAGAGTCCAAATACTCAGCAATAGGAGAGCTGTTAGTAAATTACAGTGAATTACCCGACATCAATATAATGGACCATTAGGCAGGCCCTAAAAATAACGATGATGATGAAGAAGTGATTGGATCAGCTTGGTGCAATCACGTGATCCTGGGCATCTGAGGCCGAGATATTTGAAATTCCAGCTAAGAACCACATTCCTGAGCTCAGTTTTCTGCATCTGCACAATGGAGGTCAGGACACGGTACTTACCTCACAATGTTACTGAGAGGATGAGTTGAGATCACACACCAGTGGGTCCTAGCCCAGTGCTGGCACTGAGTAAGCAAAAGTGCATTCCTAGGATTTCCCTCGTGGCGCAGTGGTTAAGAATCCGCCTGGCAATGCAGGGGACACGGGTTTGAGCCCTGGTCCGGGAAGATCCCACATGCCGCAGAGCAACTAAGCCCGTGCGCCACAACTACTGAGCCTGCGTGTCACAACTACTGAAGCCTGCACGCCTAGAGCCCGTGCTCCGCAACAAGAGAAGCCACCGCAATGAGAAGCCTGGGCATCACAGTGAAGAGTAGCCCCCGCTTGCCGCAACTAGAAAGACTTTGCGCAGCAACGGGACCCAACACAGCCCCCCCAAAAATTTAAAAATTAATTAATTAATTAATTAAAAAAGAAAAAGTGCATTCCTATTCCTAGGGGAAGCACGCAGTGATGTGACTGTCATGGTGACAGCCTTGTGGAAAAGTACGGTGGGCACAGGAATGAAGGTTAGAGGCTTAGATGGAAAAAATTAAAATGCCACGGTGGTAGAGGTATAGGGGATATCAATTTCTTTCCTCCTTCTTTTGGACTTTAGGTGCAAAGGGTTACGTTAATCATCCTCCCAGAGTGGATTTTCGTTGACCGTTCTTATTTCCTTCCTTCTGTCCTTCCTTCCGCTTTGTCCTCATTTTCTATTCCCTCCTATTTTCTTTCCCCTCCATAGGCGGTCACTCTCACATGTTTAATGTGTATCTTTTTGTGTGAACATAGTCTTGAAAATATGTGTCATTGATATTGTTTTAAGTTTTATTATGAATTTTAATACATACACAAAAGTAGAGACAATAGTACGACAAACCACCATATACTCATCTCCCAGACGCAGAACTTATCAAGATTTTGCCTTAAAATCTTGCTTAAATCTTTGCCTAAAATACACTTTCTCTTTTTTCCCTCTGCTGAACTAAATACTTGAAAGTAAATTTCATACATCATGCCATCTCACCCTTATACCTTTCAGCTATGCGTCCCCCCCAGCACTGATCATTTTTGAACCCAACTGCAGTGCCATTGTCACACCCAACAAAATTAGCAAAAAATTAGCATTCAATCCATAACTAAATTTCTCAGAATGTCTCTTTTTGGTTGGTTTCAGGGGGTATGTGTGTGTTGGGCTGTACCCCACAGGCCTACAAGCCCTGTGCTTGCCCAGCTTCGAGACCAAAGAAAGAGCCCAGAGTCAGCAACAGACACATCGATGGTTTAATGGATGGGGGAGCTTACATGTGTGAAGCAAGGCCCTGGAGCGACACCTCACCATGTACGGCAGACAGGACGTGGTGGCAGCCTTCGCTCCCTAAGGGAACGGGAGACTGCCACATATAGGGGGAACTGACATCAGGTTGGCTCATTAGTTACCAGGGGAAGAAGCAGAGAGGCATGCCCTTCACCACCCCTTTGATAAGCTATCACTAGCTGGGCCTGGGGCAAGTACATAGGAAGGTCAGTCATGTGCGTAGGGTATAGGTGAAGCACGCACTGGTCTGGCAGGGGATGTACACAGAGCAAGAGAACAGCCATCTTGAATGGCCTGACCATACAGTGTGTGTGTATTTCTATAAATTACCAGCACTGTGTTCTAGGCCTTGCCCTGTTCGTCCTCTTTGCACCCAGCACTGTGGCTTTAAGATCCAGCCAGGTTGCCCTGAGTTGGATCCAGCCAGGAACAGAGTTGCTTTAATTGCTGTGGGGCGCTCCATGGGGGCATTCCCCACCTTTGACCTCTTCACTCTCCCAGGGAGGGACATCTGACTGCACCCAACTCCCCTCCAGTAAGCAATGCTGCAATGCACATCCTCAGCCTTGTCCTCTTACGGATCTAGTGAGAATCTCTCTGAGTTATAAATGTTGAAGCCAGGAGTGGACTTGCTAGGTCATAGGGTATAAATACACCTGCCTTCATTTGACTAAGTACAGCCATATTTTTCTCCGCAATGTCTGCACCAGGCCACACTCCCACACACAGAGCAGGAGGTTCCTATATTCCCATATGATTGATATTATCTAGCTGTCTGATTTTTCCTACCCCGACTGAGGTATTATCTCACTGTTTTTTGGGGTTTTTTTTTTGCGGTACGCGGGCCTCTCACTGTTGTGGCCTCTCCCATTGCGGAGCACAGGCTCCGGACGCGCAGGCTCAGCGACCATGGCTCACAGGCCTAGCCGCTCCGCGGCATGTAGGATCTTCCTGGACCGGGGCACGAACCTGTGTCCACTGCATCGGCAGGCAGACTCTCAATCACTGAGCCACCAGGGAAGCCCCCTCACTGTTGTTTTATTTGCATTTGTCTGATCACCAAAGAGTTTGAGCATCTTTGCACTTGGTGATTAGTCTTTAACGTTTCCTCTTATATAAAGTCTTTTTACATCATTGGATCATATTTCTATTGATGCCTTTTTGGAGGTTGATTTGCAAGAGATCTGGAAGGATCTATGTTGGTTTTGGACGTTGCAAAAATATTCTCCCATTTTGTCATCTCTCTCTTAACTTTGTCCACCTCATTGAACAGAAATCTTTAACCTTGATGTAATTAAATATACACAAGAGGAAGAGTTTGGGTTTGATTCAACAGGCACCAGCAAGTCACTGCAGGTTCTAGAACTGGGGATGACATGATGAAAGTGATTCACCTGGGAGCTATATACAGGAGAGGTTGGCTGCAAAGAGGCAAATTGGGAATCCTTCCATGTAAGTGAGTCAATAGCAGAGGCAGGGGGACATAGCCCCAATTCTCATAGGACTTCCAGTCTGCGTGGGAGCCAGGCGTTCAACAAGAATGATGCGTAATTCTGCAGGGAGTGCTGGGGGCAGAGGCCGGCTGAGGTTTGGCAAGGATTCCTGGAGACATTTACTCTGATTCCTGAGGGAAAAGTAAGAGCTGGCCCAGTGATGAGAAAGGGGGGATATCTTGAGAGAATAAGAGTCTGGAAAATGGAAAACATTGAGAAATAATCTGAAGATGAAGTGGGTGAAATTTGCTCAGCAAAGCCAAGTCACATGGTGGAAAGCCTGCTGGGTTGGCAGGCCACATGGTGACCTCAAAAAATTGTTTCTTTCCCAGGCACCTGGGCCCAAAGCCAGATGACAGGAAGTGAGGAAGGAAGGGCTGGTAAGCAAGCAGAAGCAGGAGGTAGAAGCCATGGTCTGGGAGCTTGGCAGGAATGGGACAGAGAGCACCCAGCTGACTTTTTTCCAAGATAGCCCAGGCTAGGAGGACACATTTGCAGCCATGCAATCATCTTTCTCTTTCCCTTAAAACATGTCTGTATATTTTCAAATTTCAAAAATAATACATGTATACTATAAAACACTTAAAATTACAGAACTATTTAACATAGAGAATAAAAGCCTCCAATACCCCACCTCCACCCCAGTAACCGTTGTTAATAATTTAGAGTGTTTTCCTCCAGATACATTTACATGTGAACACTCATTTCCACATATATAGTTTTTTAACGGAGCTTCAGACACATGAAGCAAAACCTGATGGGACTGAAAGGAGAAACAGATAAATCCACAGTTACAGTAGGAAACTACAACTACCCTCTCGATAATCCATAGAACAGGTAGACAGGAAATTATTAATATTCTAGGCCACAAAAAAACCTTAACAAATGTAAAAGAACTGAAATCATACAGAGTATAATTTATGTCTGTAACAGAATTAAATGACTCGTATATCAAAGATATACAGTGTACAGTATAATGATTTGACTTACATGCATCATGAAATGATTACCACAATAAATTTAGTGAGCATCCATCATCTTGTATAGATATAAAGTAAAAGGGACTTCCCTGGTGGCACAGTGGTTAAGAATCCACCTGCCAATGCAAAGGACATGGGTTCGAGCCCTGGTCCAGGAAGATCCCACATGCCGTGGAGCAACTAAGCCCATGCGCCACAACTACCGAGCCTGCGCTCTAGAGCCCTTGAGCCACAACTACTGAGCTCGCGTGCCACAACTACTGAAGCCTGCACGCCTAGAGCCTGTGCTCCGCAACAAGAGAAGCCTGCACACCGCAACAAAGAGTAGTCCCCACTCACCACAACTAGAAAAAGCCCTTGCACAGCAACGAAGACCCAATGCAGCCAAAAATAAACAAATAAATAAATAAATAAATTTATAATAAAAAAAAAGAAATCATACAATGTCTTCCCTCAGAACACAATGGAATTAAAGTAAAAGTCAACAACAGAAAGATAGCTTGAAAATCCCAAAATACTTGGAGATAAAGCAGCACACTTCTAAATAACACATGGGTCAAGGAAGAAATTTCAAGAGAAATTTAAAAATATTTTGAAATAAACGAAAACAAAAATACTAATCAAAATTTGTAAGATGTAGCAAAAACATTGCTTGCAGGGAAATTTATATCACCACGTGCATATAGTATCAGAAAGAAGAAAGAACCAAAATCAATAATCTAAACTTCCACTTTAGGAAACAAGAACAAAAAGAGCAAATTAAATGCAAATTAAACAGAAGAAAAGAAATCATAAAAATCAGAGCTGAAATCAATGAAGTTGAAAACAGGAAATCAACAGAGAAAATCAACAAAACCAAAAGCAGGTTCTTAGAAAAGATCAACAAAATTGATAAGCTTCTAGCCAGGGTAATTAAGAAAAAGAGAGAAGACACAAATTGCTAATATCAGAAATGAAAGAGGGGACATCACTATAGCTCTCATATACATTAAAAGGATAATACAGAAATATTATAAACAGCTCTATGCCTACAAATTTGATAACCTAGATGAAATGGACCAATTCCTTAAAAAATACAATCTGCCAAAATCCACACAAGAAGAAATCTGAATGGGTCTTTATCTATTAAAGAAATTGAATTAATAATTAGTAACCTCCTAAAACAAGAAGCACCAGGCCCAGATGGGTCACTGGTGATTTCTATCAAACATTTAAGAAAGGGGTTCCCTGGTGGCGCAGTGGTTGAGAGTCTGCTTGCCAATGCAGGGGACACGGGTTCGTGCCCCGGTCCGGGAAGATCCCACATGCCGCGGAGCGGCTGGGCCCGTGAGCCATGGCCGCTGGCTGAGCCTGCGCGTCTGGAGCCTGTGCTCCGCAACAGGAGAGGCCACAACAGTGAGAGGCCCACGTAACGCAAAAACAAAACAAAACTTAAGAAATAAATTATAACAATTCTCTACAGTCTCTTCCAGAAGATAGAAGCAGTCAACTCTTTGTATCCTCAGGTTCCACATCTGCAGATTCAACTAACTGTGGATTCAAAATATTCCAAAAAAATTTTTTCCAGAAAGCTCCCAAAACCAAAACTTGCATTTGCTGTGTGCTGGCAAGTATCTATGTAGCATTTACATTGTATTTTCAACTATTTACATAGCAGCTACATTGTATTAGGTATTATAAATAATCTAGAGGTGATTTAAAGTATATGGGAGGATGTTCATAGGATATATGCAAGTGCTAAGCCATTTTATATAAGGGACTTGAGTATCTGTGGATTTTGGTATCTGCAGGGGTCTTGGAACCAAGCCCTTGTGGTTACCAAGGGATAACTGTACTTCCTAACTAATTCTACGAGGCCAGCATTACCCTAATACCAAAACCAAAGACATTACAAGAAAAAAAAAACACTACAGATCAATATCTCTCATGAATATAGATGCAAAAATTCTCAACAGAATATTAGCTAATCAAATTCAACAATGTATAAAAAGCACTATACACCACAACCAAGGAGGATTTATTCCAGATATGCAAAGCTGGTTCAATAGTTGAAAATCAATTAATGTAATCCATCACATCAACTGGCTAAAGAAGAAAACTCACACGATTATATCAATCGAGGCAGAAAAAGCATTTGACAAAATTCAATACCCATTCATCATAAAAACTCTCAGCATGCTAGGAATAGAGTATGCGCCTCAGTTTGATAAAGAAGATCAACAAACAAGGTACAGCGAACATACTTAATGGTGCGTATCTTAACGCTTTCCCACTAAGATCAGGAACACGGTAGGTATGTTCTCTCTGACCACTGCTTTTCAACCTCGTACTGGAAATCCTAGCTAATGCAATAAGGAGAAAAGAAAGGAAAAGGAAAGGAAAGTTTAGGAAGAAAGAAGCACAGATTAGGAGGAAAGAAATAAGGCTGTCTTTTTTTGCAGATGACGCGATCATCTATGTAGAAAATCTGAAAGAATCAACCAAAAAACACTCCTGGAATTAATAAATGATTATAGCAAGGTTACAGGACACAAGGTTAATGTACAAAAGTCAATTGCTTTCCTATAAATCAGCAATGAACAAGAGGAATTTGAAATTAAAAAACTGTTATTTACATTAGCACTCAAAAAAAAAAAGAAAAGAAATACTTAAGTATAAATCTAACAAAATATGTATAAGAACTATATGGGGAATATTACAAAACTCTGATGAAAAATATCAAAGAAGAACTAAATAAATGGAGAAATGTCCATGTTCATGAATAGGAAAACTTAATATTTTCAAGCCATTAGCTCTGGACTTCCCTGGTGGCGCAGTGGTTAAGAATCCACCTGCCAATGCAGGGGACACGGGTTCGATCCCTGGGCCAGGAAGATCCCACATGCCAAGGAGCAACTGAGCCTGCATGCCACACCTACCAAAGCCCGCACGCCTAGAGCCCGTGCTCCGCAACAAGAGAAGCCACCGCAATGAGAAGCCCGCGCACCGCTCGCCACAACTAGAGAAAGCCCACGTGTAGCAATGGAGACCCAATGCAGCCAAAAAAAAAAAGACATCAGTTCTTGTCATTTTGATCTACAGATTCAAAGCAATCCCAATCAAAATTCCATCAAGTTATTTTGTGGACATCAACAAACTGATTCTAAAGTTTACGTGGAGAGGCAAAAGACCCAGAATAGGCAATGCAATATTGAAGGAGAAGAACAAAGTTCAAGGAATGACACTACTCAACTTCAAGATGTGTATAAAGCTACAGTAATCAAGACAGTGTGGTATGGGTGAAAGAATAGACAAGTAGATCAATGAAATATAATAGAGAGCCCAGAAATAGATCCACATACATATAATCAACTGATCTTCGACAAAGGAGCAAAGGCAATACAATGTGGCAAAGATAGGCTTTTCAACAAATGGTGCTGGGGAATTCTCTAGTGGTCCAGTGGTTAAGACTGGGCACCTTCTCTGCCATGGGCCCAGGTTCAATGCCTGGTCGGGGGAACTAAGGTCCCACAAGCTGCGTGGCACAGCCAAAAAAAAAAAAAAAAAAAAAGTTGCTGGAACAACTGGACATCCACATGCAAAAAATTTAAAAATCAATCTAGATATAGATCTTATATCCTTCACAAAAAATTAACCCCAAATGGATCATATACCTAAATCTAAATCACAAAACTATAAAACTCCCAGAAGATAACACAGGAAAAAACCTAGGTGACCTTGGGTATGGTGGTGGCTTTTTAGATACAACACCAAAGGCATGAAAGACATCACTGATAAACTGGAATTTATTAAAATAAAAAACTTCTGAGAAAGACAAAGTCAAGAGGATGAGAAGACAAGCCACAAACTGGGAGAAAATATTTGCAACAGACACCTCTGATAAAGGACTGTTAGTCAAAATATACAAAAAACTCTTAAAACCCAACGATAAGAAAACAAACAAAGTCAGGACTTCCCTGGCAGTTCAATCCCTGGTCGGGGAACTAAGGTCCCACATGCTGCATGGCAAGCCAAAAAAAAAAGAAAACCACCTGATTGAAAAACTGGGCAAAAGATCTGAACAGACATCTCACCAAAAAAGATATATGGATGGCAACTAAGCATATGAGAAGATATCCAACATCACATGCCATTAAGGAATTGCAAATTAAAACAACGAGATATCACTACACACTTATTAGAATGACCAAAATCCAAAAACACTGACAACACTACTTGGCAGTATCAAATAATGTCCAATATATTTATAGCCTATGATATAGGAATCCACTCCTAGAAATACACCCAGGAGGAATGAATGCATATATCCACCAAAATATAGGCACAAGAAGGTTTGAAGCTGTTTTATTCATAGTAGTCAAAAACTGGAAACAACCCATATGCCCATTAGAAGTAGAAAGAATAAATTGTGGTATATTTATACAGTGGAATACTACATAGCAATGAAAAGGCATGAACCAGTATTACATGCAACATCATAAAAATTAATCTTAGACATAATGTTGAGTGAAAGAGGTTAGATGTAAAAGAATACGTACTAAATGATTCCATGCATATGAACTCCAAAACAGGCAAAACTTATGGCAATAGCTCAGGATACTGGTGACATTTGGAGGGGAATATTGACTTTGAGTGAGCTTGCTCAATGCTAGAAATATTCACTATCTTGATCAGGGTGGTAGTTGCATTATACATGTATGTATATGTATGCATGAATATATATACATACATATATGTAACATGTAAACTATGTATACATAGGTAAAAATGCATCAAGCTGTACTCTTAAGATGTGTACACTTCATTATCTGTAAGTTACACCTCAATAAAAAAGAAAAAAATAAATGAGGGACAGTAGCTCCCCCCAAAAAAGAAGCAGGTTTATGTCACTATCTTAAATTTAAAAAAAAAATGCATTTCCAAATACGCAATATAATACATAACTTTGAAAACAATATATTCATCTGTACACTATCTAAAATTACTCCATGTACACTAGGAATTTAAGTGCCACACTTTGGTTAATGCATTCCAGGCACAGTAGGGGTTTTATATGAGCTAGTGCTGGGATACTGGCAACCCAAGGAAAGGCTGGGGCCAAGTGGAGAATGAGTAACTAGGATTATGCCTTGTCACCAGCCTGGCTGGGGTTGTGGAATGCTGAGGCTCTGCTTCAAGGCTCAGGGCAGAAAACTGGGAGGGAGGGGGAAGTGAATTGGGAGAGGCGGCATATAAAAAAGACCAAGGGTAGGTTCCCTCATGCTCTGGCCCATAGCCCAAGCCCTAGACTCCTGACCTCACCAGAGACACAATAGATGTAAAACAAGCCAATTGGTTTCCAAGTGGGAAAAGTGCCAGCTATGGTTTTTGCTGCCCAAGAAATGAAAAATCAATAATTATCATTCTTGGGCTTCCCTGGTGGTGCAGTGGTTAAGAATCCGCCTGCCAATGCAGGGGACACGGGTTCGTGCCCCGGTCTGGGAAGATCCCACATGGCGCGGAGCAACTAAGCCCATGGGCCACAACTACAGAGACTGCGCTCTAGAGCCCGCACGCCACAACTAATGAAGCCCGCACGCCACAACTAATGAAGCCCGCGCGCCTAGAGCCTGTGCTCTGCACGCAACAAGAGAAGCCACTGCAATGAGAAGCCCACGCAACCCAATGAAGAATAGCCCCCACTCACCGCAACTAGAGAAAGCCCCGCGCACAGCAACGAACGCCCAATGCAGCCAAAATAAATTAATTAATTAAAAATAATAATTATTATTATCATTCTTATGATTCACGTTCATCCTGTTTTATTCCAAAGCCCTTTACCGAAAGGCCCCTTGGCCCAGCCAAGAAGTTCAGGGCCAGGAGCCAGGACACCTGGACTCCAGATCTGTGTGTGGAAGACTTGGAACTTTCTTGGGGTCTAAGCCTCATTGCAAACATCGCAAGTGACCTTGTGGAGTATTTTACAGTTTTACATATATCATCTCACTCGACCCTCCAGCCCCTGGCGAGGAAAGCAGAGAACATAGGATTGCTATTTTAATTTTATAGACAAGGAAACTGGGATCAGATGAGGTTAAGAGATTCAATCAAACTCACACTGTTAAGAGGGTTGGGAAGCCGCTCGGAAGCTGGGACTTCTGACTCCAAACCCTTTGCTGTTTCCCAGTCAAAACAAGAAAGTCAGTCCCTGCAGGCTCGAAGTGCAATGTGAGATGTCGTGGTCCTACACAAAATGCACTCTGTAGGTTCCAAGGGCAGAGCTGGGTTTGTGGGGCTAAAACTTGTACAATTGGAGGGGAGGGGGAGACTCAAAAATAATACCAAATGATGAATCAAAATTAAGGACAGGGCCTTGAACAGGCCCTGCGATGAGGAGCCCTGAAGCGTAAGCTTCAATAGCGTCAAGGTAAATCGGCCCCTCCTACATGCCCTACCCACTGAAAAATCCAGACACACCAGACCTTGACAGGATTTTCCTCCTTGTTTGTGAAACGTGGCAGATGTGGGCTATGGAAGTCCTGGGAAAGGAATCTCATTTCTCCCAGGAGACAAGAGGAATTACAGCAGCAGCGAGGCTGTTGTGTGAGGATGGAGAAGGCTGTGTGCCAGGGGAGAGTCCAAAGGGGCCGGTGATCCAGCTGGTCGAGACGTGGGCCGTAGCAGTGTTGGTGTGGTAGACTGGCATTCCGGGACCCGGGAGCAATGGCTCTGCCCCCGGAGCGATGGCCCAAGCCGTAGGCTCGCCGATTGGAAGCAGGCGTTCTTCAGACTGTCTTCTGGCTTCCTGCGTCCAGATGAACCTTCCTCGGAGGAGGAGAGGCAGAGACAGACAACCACAGCCGACGGCAATGAGAGGGTAGATGGTGGTCCCGCCCAGGCCTTTCGATCCCCGCCCAGGCCCTAAAATCCCTGGCCCTCAGGATGGTGGAGAGCGGAAACCTACGAGGAGGCTGCCCCGCTGCGGCTCGGGCGGCGAGGCCGGGGTGCAAGGCTCCCCTCGCGGCTCCCCGCCGCCGCCGCCGCCGCCGCCGCCGTGCGGGGGGCGGGGGGGAAGGTTGGGGGGGCAGTGCCCGCGGCCTGTTTTCCCAGGGCTGGCCGAGCCTTTTTGACAAGCTGATTGCGTGGCGGGGATTGGCTAGTCCGGGCGTGACGCCGGTTAACAACAAAGGTGGAGTTGGAAGAAATTAGATTAAAGGGGAGGGGGCAAAAAAAAAAAAAAAAAAAAAAAAAAATAAAAGGGGGAGGAGGAGGGGGCCAG